>NW_006432227.1:2580872-2581492 GCF_000325575.1 Pteropus alecto | reverse complement strand
TTCGCCAGTTTGAATTACACTGAAAACAAACGAAAACAAACCTAATGGCTGTTAAATAGCTAGTTTCACAGGGAGAAGAAATAATATTATCAAACAATAACAGCTTTTAACAGAGGATAATTTATAATAAAAAATGTCACTTTGTTATTTCAAAAGTACTGAGAGAGATGAATGAACTATTAGTAATAAAACATATTTCCATTTTTAAGTACCTAGGGAAAATAATTTGAACTTTTGAACATGGAAGTTTTAAAATTGAATTTATTAACTGTAATGGAAACAAATGATTTAATATTCTGCTTTCACTTGCCATCAAGTGTTATAATACAAAGTGAAAACAATAGTGTAGGAAGTGATGGATATGATTCAGAGATCAGCAGAGACAGGGGTTAATTTAATATTGGGCTATCCATCATGTACGTTAACAAATTTATACTGTAGATGCCAACTAATTGACAAAGAAAATATTGAGCATTTAACTCTTTCAATATTCTTTTTTAGTTATTATCTTGAATTAATAACACTGACATTCGAATTTGCCAAGGAAAAGTTATATCTCTGGCCCTCTATGTAATGAATATATGGATGGGTGTTACACATTAGTTGACTCCACAGAGGGA
>NW_006432227.1:2497012-2580823 GCF_000325575.1 Pteropus alecto | reverse complement strand
CAATGTTTGGTGGTTCGGCACTTAGGAAAGATGGTGTAAATATGTGTATATAAAGTTTATCAGAAGATAATTTAAAAAATTCAAATATAAAAGTATTATTTTAACTTGCTTATGGAAGTGGGAGGGAAGAAAGGTAACATCAAATGACTAGCCATCATACGCCTGTGCCTGGCAAGACACGTTAGGCCTGTTATCTCACTGACTTTTCTTCACAACCAGGTGCATTATATTTTATACCCATTTCATGGTTGATAAGAGGTTAAAAAATCTATGTAATTTGTCTGAAGCTACTTTTCTGGCTAATGCCCCAGCTATGGTTTCTACGCGATTTCTTCCTAAGTAGAAGGTACACAGTGCAGCATCCACGCAATCAATGGTCTCATTCTGGGACTGGAGGGGAGAGAGGGGACAAATAGTGAGTAAGCACAGGACTAAGTCATTATCCAGTGGGACCAGGTAGCAAGACAACTCAAACTCAAAATCTCCAAACAAGCTACCTTCATTACATAATGTTCTCAAAAGTAAATCATACAAGAAACCCTGTGTTTCAAATGTCCTGTGTATAATTTGTAATGACACCTATGGTAAGGCAAAGAGCATGGTCTCCCACATGAGACATCATTTGTTTAAATCTTTTTAAAAAATCAATTCTTAAAAAATCTGTCACTTCACTCTTCTCAGAATTTTGCAAATGGTGCCTCCTTTATCTTTAATACACTGGTAAGAATTCGGGAATACTGTTTTTTACCATGTGATGAATGTGGCGCACAGTTCCTTATTCCAAGGCCTTGGTCTCTTCATCTGTAAAATGAGAACAATACTGTTCTCAAAGTGTTGGAGGGATAAGAGAGTAAACTTGTTTAATGAACCTGGCATGTAGTATTTGCACAATAAATGTTACTTCTTTTCTATCTTCTCCAATTAAGTCTGTTTATATAAAACACAGCAAATATAAAACTGTGGTCTTTTCAGGGCACTGCAAATCTCTTTGATAGTTGAGTACTAGTCACCTCAGCTGCGTAGACACTTGAACTCCCTTTGATCTCTGAGATACAGACTGAGTAGAATAATCTGGTTGTACTAACATTGTAACAAAAACAAGAACTTTTCTTCACCAAATACTTCCATAAAGCTGTAATTACCATCAGAAGCATTACATTAAACTAGATGGTGAAATAGCAAACATAAATCACAGACAGATTACTTAGGGCTTCTAATGTAGGCTTTTATACTTCTCATTAGTATATCATGATGAAAATGGCTTATACATATAGAGAAAACAAACGCATCTATATCGAACCTATTAGTTCGATACCCTATTGATTTTTACTGTTACACATATGGTACTTGATGAGTAATTCGTTCCATTATTACTAAACATGTGTTGACTTACTTAAGATGTCATTATTATGCAAATTGAATGCCAAGACGCTGAAGAAGCATTTTAATATGTTCGTCTTTCTCTTCAGATTCATTCTCTTTGGAGAATTTTCTACTTAGTTACACTAAGTTTGATGATGGGAAGCTGCTTTTAAATAGATTTATGCCCAATAGAAAACTATCGCTCTTTAGGTTACATTGTGGCCGAACTGAAGGAACAAACAAACAAACCTGTTTCTAGCTAAGGTTATAATTCAAATTCAACTTGTGAATCTGCCCTTTGGAGATTTGGTGGATTTTAATATCTAATACACTGCCAAGTAGAAGAAGAATTGTAGATATCAATGGTGTAAACTACCTGGTATATACTTTCAATCGCTGAGTTATTTTCAATAGCCAAATATCTAACTTTGAGGATTACATTATCTTGTAAAAATATCTGACAGTAGTATGTTAAAGCAGAATTTTCTTATAATATTCATTTCCAATTCCGGAAGCACATACAATATATGCACAGGAAATGCATTACGGTCCTCACCGAAATTGTGTATTCTAACCCTTGGTTTCTCCTATCTGAGTAGCTACCACACTGACACTTATTAACTCGCAACCCCTCTCTTATTTAATACATTCTATTGTCTCAATGCCCTTCTGCTTCCCAAGTTTCTCCTTAGCTATTAGCACAATGATTGCACTATCATTTACTTTTTCAAATTAGTTTTGCATTTTGTGGCTTTCCCTCTAGTTACAATTGCAATTTGACTTTTTCTCTAGGCTATAACTTTTTTTCAACATGAAAGCGTAGATCCATAAAATGCATATATATGTGCACATACAAGGTACACTTGGTTTATCTGGCTCTTTGTTTACGATCTAAAAATGATAATTGAAATGTTATTTATTCAGTTATTTTTCGGACATAATTTATAGAACCAATGAATTCACTGGGGGCTTTCTTTTCCAGAAGCAAACAATTAAGAAAACAATTTTTTACCATGATATATTCTACTATGATGTATATAAACATATTCTTTATAAACACATACACACACAGACACGCCAAAATAAAGCTTATTTAGATATAAAGCAATTTCTTAAACACAGACCTATTCATGTAAACTACACCACAGAATAATATTACTTCAATAGTTCGCACTTCTAATTGCAGTCTGTTCACAAGATAATCAATTACTTGAAAATTTAGCCAAATAAAAATAGCCCAGTAGTTTAACCAGTCTTATCAGTAATGAACTGAGTTTGAAATCAAGAGGGGAGGGAAATACAAGGCAGGTGAAACGTTTAGTTTTTCCTAATGGAGTTTCTTAATTAAAGAAAAAAGAGACTTAAGCCCGTGACCATTTATTCCAGGTGCTTTGTCTTTCAATGACAGGTGAGTAGAAGGGTTTAATACTCTGCTTGCTTATTGATTGCCTCACCTCAAGGCTTCCACCTGGGATGTGTAACTACAACCATGTTTTTATAGGCTGCAAAAAGCAGCACAATCATCTGTAAGTATAGAGAGTTGTCTTTTGTTATTTCACTTCTCTCCCACCCTCCTGCGATATCTGTTGTGATTACAAACTTGTGAGGTATTCAATTACTTGATAATTTTTTTAAACAGCAGTATAGACTTGAAGGAAAAAAAAAACTACATTAAAAATGTTAATTGAACTGCAAAAAGTGGTAATGTAAATGTTTATAAAGAGTATGCTTTTAAAACAATCATGGTAAAAATTTGTGAATATCGTTGAAGTCAGTAGTATGGTTAACCCACAAACATAATATGCAAATATGTATAGCATATGTTGATTCAAAGTACTATTAATTTCAATTTTATCTTAGCATAATTTATATACAACGAAATATACCTATTTGTAAAGTACAGTTCAATGCCTTTTGGCAAAGTACATAGCTATATAACCTCCACCCTAATTAAGATGTAAACTATTTCACACGCCCCAGAATATTGTTCTTGCCTCTTTGTAGTCAATCCTCTTAACATGAGGCAATCTTGGGTCTGATTTTTTTGTCCCTATAGATTGGTTTGGGGTTTTTTTTGCCCTATAATTTTATATAAATGGAATCACACTTTCTTCTCTGGATTCTTTTCTTTCGATAATGTTTTGAGATATGCCCACATTTTTTGTGTATACCAGTAGCTTGTTACATATTATTGCTGAGAAATATACCATTGTATTTATGGGCCACAGATTGTTAATTAAGTCACAGGTGATGGACACTTGGTTCGAATTTAAGGCTATTATAAGAAATAAACTACTATAAACATCTATCTACATTTTTTTTATTTTTTTAGATAACTAATTATGGACTGAAGTGAGTTGCTGAGACATATGAAAAGTGCATGTTATAGTAAAATGCCAAACTGTTTTCTAAAGCGATGTACAATTTGGCATTTATGCAAGCCAAGTATGAGTGTATCTGTTCTTCAAAATTCACTTCATCACTTAGTTTTATCAACTTATTTTATTTTAGCCTTGGTAGTATGTCTGTAGTGGTATCTCATTATGGTTTTAATTAACATTTCCCTGATGACTAATGATGTTGACAGTGTTTTCATGTGCTTATTAACCATTTAAATATATATTCCTCCTAGTTTTGAATTACCTTTTCATTTTCTTAATTTTCATGTGGTACATTTTTATCAATTTTCTTAATTTACAATTGTGCTTCTTGGTTCAACTTAAAAAATATTTGCCTATCCCAAGGTCACAAATATTATTTCTTATGCATTTTTTCTAGAAATTTTAAGGGTTTAGGTTTTACGTTTAAGTCTATGTTCTATTTCTAAGTAAATTTCTGTATACTTTGAGGTAAAGGTAGAGATTTTTTTTTCATATTTATATCAAATTATCTAGCACCTAGCATGTAGAATTATGCCTTGTGCACAATAGGTGCTCAAAAGATCCTTTCCTGAAAAAAAAAAAATATATATATATATATAAATAAAATGGATCTACTTCTAAACTAATTTTTCCATTGATCTTTATGTCTTATGCCAATACTACACTGTCCTGATTATTGTAGCTTTATATATCTTGAAATAAGGTAGTATAAATCTTCCTACTTTGTTCTTCATTTCAAATTTATATTTTTCAGTCTAGGATTTCTCTATAGTCGTATATGTTGTATTACACTTATCTCATCTTTATGTTTATCTTTTACTTCAAATTCTTAAGTATACTTATATAGCTGTATTAAATTCCTTGTCCAGTGACCACATTTCTGTGCTATCTGTTGTACAATGTCTGAAAACTTTTGTTTCAGGAATGTTGTCTCATTATTTTTAAGTTCTTTATGGCAGACAAGTTTACCTAAGTTACTTTCTCAAGCAGATATATCTATTTCTATCTATATCTACATTGTGATATAGACATAATGTATAGCTATAGATAGATATATAGACAAATGCTGATACAGATATAGATATAAAATAAAAATATTCTTTCTCTTCATATTTCAGAGTTAAGTGATTACCCATTATACCATGATAAAATTTTTTCATTTTATCAATATATATTTAAAAAGAACAAATTTTATGTGGGAATTTAAGCAATTAAATTGAAACAATGAATCCAATTAATGACTAAATCACCACTGACACATGTAAGATGCCCATACGTACCACCAGTCCATTCATAGAAATACCTATACCATTGGCTGCCTACAGGAGAATAACAGGCAAAATTCTGTGTGTGCTAACTTTACTTTCATCCATGTTTGTACTCAAGAAATAATATAATTAGAAACAATTACATGGGATATTTGGTACAACTCAATAGAATACACCTGCATGCCTAATCATGAAGGTTGGTAACTTTATTTGAAAGGGTACTCTTAGCTAAGCAATTAAAAAAACTTTAAAAATATAATTTTTGACAAATACGAGAGTTAAAATTATACAGAAGAAAATACTGAGTAATTGTGCAATTCGTTAGAATCAAATGCTAAGTGAGTACTCTCATCCCTCTATCTCCCTCTGTTAGGATGAGGTTTTATTGCACATTAGAAGAAAACACAGTATTTGCATGGCTAAAACAGAATATGAACTATCTCAAAAAATAAATTTGGAATTAGGTATCTTGGACATTATAGAAACTTGCCTCTATCTTCAGGGATTCTAGTTCCTTCCTTCCTGCTCTAGAACCCTCAAGGACAGCCCTTGGTTCACGATGGTTGCTAGAACTACAGCCATTACTACAGACTTCTAAGCAGCAGAGTGGAAGATTAATGTCATTTTATAAAGACTTCCTGAAAGCCTTTCTCATCACATTTCCTGATATTTCATTGTCAACGTTAGTACACAATCACAAAACATCTGTGTCAATTTAATTTTTTTACTTTATTATGTATATTTTTTCTCTTCGAGAGTACATAATCTAATAGAAAATATGTATAAATTTACAATGCTGATTTTATGGCATAGGTCAGAAATGTTAACAGAACACTATTAAACACAACACTATTATAATCTGGAGAAATCCAGTGAAGCACATTGAAGTGGATATAAGTTTATAAGGGTCTTGAAGAATGGATTAAAACTCAGGAATTTCATCATTCAGTATTCTTAAACAATAGTTCAGGAAAAACAGAGTGACATCTAATCTAGATGAGCTCATTAGGCAGTTTAATAAAGACTGCATTCTTGTCACAGGAAATCAGGAGGCTTTTAAAATCTTTTACTTATTTTATGGTTATAACGGCTACACTAAATTTCATTCTATGAGCAAACCTGACTATTTTTTTAACTAAAAAATAAATAAATAAACATATATCAGTTATGAGTGACCATGTTTTTAAGTGTTACTACTATTAAGGAAATTGCAAATAAAGAAAAATCATTTCTATAATACCTCTCAAAATTTAGTTAGGTGCCAGTAAGGGGTAGGTACTTGTTATGAAATAGGATCCAAAAGAAACTGGGAACTGCAGGTGTTAGCCATAGTTTTAACTGCACTGCTATATGGGTTTATGAATGAAGGAATGCCTCTAACGCCATGTTTGATAGAAAGCTTATGGCAGTTGTTTCAATAAAGCACTAAAGTATCAGAATATATGATTCATCCAAAAATAAAAGATTAATCCTTTGCATTCCACCTGCTTCTTCATATCCTATATTCTTTTCCTTCCAGGGCATTTGTCTTTTATGTCAGGAGCCCATGTAACAATGTCACTGGCAGTTACAGCATGCTGACATACTTGACATCCAATTTAGTTAATGCTAGGTCAGCCTGGGAGAGGCAGATGCACTACTATGAATGTAGCAAAGAAGGCTATGTGTGACCACTGAGGAATACCTTCTAATTCCCAGGACATTTGTTAAACAATTCTAATGCCAGAATACCAGCAAGAGAACTCTAACAATCAGTGTCACAATAAAATACATGAGTAATAGATTGTTTTGAGAGTTAATGGGTTAAAACATACTGCCTTTGTTTCTCTGTCTCTGAAATGGATTCTTTCCATAGCTATTACAGTTAAAGATTCAGAGAGAGAATGACAATTGACTTTACATAGTATTATTGGAATAATCATTACAGCCATCATTTTTTTGACACAGTGCAGTATTTAAGCTTTGTCTGGAGCACAGTTTAACTTATCTGATGTCTGTCAATTTTCAGAACTAACTTGTTAGTGGAGTTAGTTAACAAACATATAATAAAACACAATGATACATACTTCCAATGAAAATTATCAAAAAAATTGTACAGTTCAACCCAAATATTAATATTTGCATATGCTGATTAAAAAATGGGTGACTTTTTTGCTTTTAATCATTTTGTTACATATTATACCTTATGCATATACATTTCAATTTTTAGGTAAAGTCATGTCTGTAAATTAATATTTCTTATAATTACTATTAAATTGATAAGAAAATTATGTTATAATATTTTCATTCTTAAATATAAAATGTTATATCATTCTACAAAATGACTTGTTTCAAACTGTGGATTTATCCTTAATATTTCTAAACTTATGATGTTATTTTAAAATTTGAGTTGCAACAATATACCAGGCATATTACTAGGTGATCTGAGCCAAGAATATTACTGAGAGTTTCTGAGATTTTGTGGCACACTGTATCCTAGAAAGTGGTTTGATACTTACAAATGGAATGGGAGGTATATTTCACTCAATGCTTGGTGACAATATCAAAAACACTAAAAACCTAAAATGTTTAAAATTTGGTTTTTAGTAAATTTTATTTTAGAACAATTCTGAATTTACAAAAAATTGCAAAAATAGTATAGAAAGTTCTCATATACCTGCTTCTAGCTTCTCATGTTTAATGTCTTTCATTGGTATGGTACATATTTTACAATTAGTAAACTAAATTGATACATTATTATTAACTAAAGCCAAAATCTTATGCAGATTTCCTCTTATGCAGTTTTTACCTAATATTCTTTTTCTGCCCAATCCAGAATATATTACACTTAGTCATCATATCTTCCCAGGCTCTTCTTGTCTGTGGTAGTTTCTCACCTTTTCTTGTTTTTGATGAACTTGACATTTGGGAGAAGTATTATTTGAGTATTTTATAGAATGTCCCTTAATTGGGATTCTGCTCCTTTTTTTTTTTTTTTCCATGATTAGACTGAATAAGCTATACCATTGTTTTCCGGCCTTCAGTTAGATTTGGCTAATGTAGAAACCAAGTTGGAAATCAGGAAGGGTTGTGTATTTCCACAGTTCTATGTGAGGAACTCGAGATGACTACAAACTTGAATAGTGTATAACTCCACTGAAGCTGTCCCTTTCTACATTTCTCAGGTTCTTGCTGCCATTCCCCCTCCTTGTTACTTCATGGACTAAAAGTAAAAGTGACTGTGTCTTCACTCTCACTGTTCCTAGATTATTTTGTTACCCTTCATGATTTCCTTACCCCTCACACATATCTTTGTAAACAGTCCTTTTATTAAACTTTTCTTGAATCATCATATGAAGGTGTGCCATGTTTTCCACTGGTACCCTGACTAGTACATTTTGAATCAAATTTAGTTTCTCCTGACATTGAAGCAGAACTAACTGCTTTTAAAATGTATTTTTTTATGGTACTATAATATGAGAAATTGTTGATAATTATTGCTATTCTTGGATTAGCACTATCATTTCTTTGAAGTCCTTCCACTGTCACAGAGATTTATTTATTTTTCTATTTCTTTTATCTTTGCAATTGACTACAATTCCAAATAATTTCATTTTATTGCATTACTTCCCATACCCATTGTGGTTAGCTAAATGCCTGTTTGCCAAGAAAGACTTGATTGCTGCTATGAGTATAATCATAGGGAATAGCCACAGTCTATTAATTCATAACCCTCTCTTTCAGTCCCTGAGCTGCTGTATAAGAAAACCAGCTAGTCTTGTGTCCATCCTAATCATACAGGTACCTTTGTCGGTTACAGCTAAGCCCAGCCTTCCAGCCATCCTCTCCAAGCCCCTAGATGCGTGAATAAAGACATTATGTAACTTACAATTGAATCCATGTGCAGGTGAATACCACATGTGATGTCATCACATCTCGTGTGATGTCACCACATCTCATGTGATGTCACATGGTGTGGAAGAATTAATCAGCTAAGTTTTACCCAAAATCATGAGATAACAATTTTAAAAGTTGCTATTTAAAGCCTTTAGACTGGGGCAGTTTGCTATGCAGAAATAGAAAACCAAAGCAGAATCTAGTATCTAGCACTTGAAAAAGGAAGGGGCTCTTCCTGACATCCTCAACCTGTGGCATTGCTTTTGGATGGAAGCAGCGCACAGAAACTGTAAGAGCCTCAAGGGGACTGACAGTGAAAGCTAGAAAAGCGTCAAGATTTGATTAGGGTTTCCCTTCAATTTTCCAATCAATAAGGAAAAATGTTACTGGACCCTAGAGAAAAGGGGACCTCTGATATATGAGGAAAGGTTTGGCGACACTGTTACCTGTAGAAAACTAGAATATTTAATAGATGTTCATGGTACAACGTGTTCAGGGTTTGGTTAGAAGGCTTTTAACAGTGTATGTTTTGACATAATTCAAGGCACACTAAAAGGGATAGCATTATTTTATTTGTGGAATTTTATTATAATAAATACTTAATAAAAATATATACATGTGAATTAAAAAAAAATAAGACTAGGAATGTGTTTTATAATGTTATTTTATTAGCCCAACAAGAATGTTTCATGGCTTCTAGTTGATGTGGGTAATGCTAAGCTCCTGTGACTTCATATACCTCCTTTCCTTTGTGTTGATCTTCAACTTCTTTTAAATTATTTTCTAGTTAAACACTTCATTATGTCACTTGGATATACAAATCAGTAACCACAATTATCAAATATTTTAATTATGCATTAAATCTAAATAATACTTTATTACTTGTCTACATTTCTAGAGTTAGTAACCATGGATGTTAATTGTATAATTATGGATTCTGGGTTGTAAGAATCACTGAAGATTTTAAAGTGTATTTTTAGGCCAGTATCCCAGGTGTGAGAAAAATAAATATGCTTAAAATTGTATTAGCTCTTCTAATAGTGAGACAGTATCTGAATCGATCTTAAAAATGTTCAATTTAGCTGAAATCTTCTTTGTCAAGTAATCAATGTGTTTACTGAATGACAAAAGTGGTGTCAAGTGCTAGTGAGACTCAAAGTTATTTGGAAGATGTAATGTGGGTCAGGGAAAATTCACCAACTTGAACTTTACCATCATTAGTCAGATCCAATGATGTGAGAGAGAAAAGAGAAACATCTGTTTGCATTTTTAAGGGATAAGAGTAAGGTAACTAGTTGACCTCAGGAGTAAATGCTGAGAAAAAAAATCGGTAAAATGCGTATGTACGACAGATGGTGTCCCCTTCATTGATAGCTTTGATTCTGATTTGAGGGAGTTTGTAACATTATGTTTTAGAAGCCGAATTAAAATATGGAAACCACTAAGAAATAACTGGCTGGTTATATCTAATGATATGCAGTTTGTTCTGTTCATTGGCTCTTGCCGTTTATCTACAGTCTTAGACGCACTGGAAAATATAAGGTGTATATTATTATGGCTTAACTATCGGCGATTGTTCAGCAGTAGATAACTTATGCTTCTCCCCATTTTGCTATAGCGATCACATTAATCATTATTTGAATTGTGAAAAACAGACACCAGACTATGAAAAGAGGGAATCCCCCTCTTTTGAAGAAATGTCCTTGATGCTGAACAAGTCTTATACAAATGGCAACCTATTGAGTACGGAATAAATGAGGTAATTACCACTCAGTTTTACAGATAGAAAAGCTGAGTCACCAGGAGGTTAAGTGACTTGCCCAAGGTCAGAAGAAGCCATTAGCATTATTATGGAGTTTTCCTATTTCCCTTTTATTTCTTCTCTTATATTTTATCTATTACAGCAAGAAGCTTTAAAAGATGATTATTCTCCACATATACAGCAGGTTCATCCTTGCAATTTGGTATTGACATAAAAACAATAAAAGCAAATTTGGGTTTTTGTTTTGTTTTGCTTTGCTTTTTTTCCCCCACACAAATATATTTTCCTCTTTATTTCTATTGTCCTTGTCGCTTCAGAAATTGGTTTCTTCCCTTAATGTCACTAAGACAGCAGGAAGCAACTAGAATACAGGGGAGTTTTCTACATTAGTATTGAAAAGTGAAAGTATGTCAATGAAAGCCCCGCCCCCTCAAAACAAAACCCTCTTTCTCTTTTGATTACTGATCTGTATAGAAACCACTTTGTACTATATGAATTACAGAAAAGCCAGGAAACTACAATAAAAATAATTTTGATGTTCTATTACATAAATCTACTATAGCGAATATATTTCTAAGTGGTTACTATTCTAGTTTATAATTTAGATAAAATATAACAAAAATATTAATTTAGTGAAGCACACATCAGTAAATAATACTCAGATTTAATTTCTTATTGGAATTTAAAATTAGTTGGTTGTGTGTTTTAACTTGATGTAAATGATAGTTTTATATAATGTTGTGTTTACAGGTGCTGTGGGAACCAGTCTGTTCTATCACATATGAGTTCACTTCGTCGAAGAGAATGAAACTAAAGCTTTTAAATAGAAGCTGATTTTATCTATCTCCAGACAGCTGCAAACATAGATATTTGCTCCCTTCTTACATGGTCGTTTACCCTAGAACATGTCAAAATTTACCTTGTTGCTATATATCCATAACTAGATATATAACTCTATAAGTAAGTTCTATTTTGCGAATGTTGCAAAATATGTCCATAGATATTAACTTTATACACACACACAAACACACACATATCTCCATCAATTTGTCACTCTTGTCTTTCTCAAGAGCAGATGGCATGTCAACACATACCCAGAAGGTCTAGTCATGTATGTCAAAGGCGCACAATATTTTTATAATAACAGTAAAGTTTCTATTATAAGATTCAAATTTATGGCCAAGCAGGATGATTCCACTAATGACATTCTGGCTGCCTTGGTCAATAACCAGACTATATTATAGGTGTGGAGTAAGCATTGCTCTATGACAATAACTTGTAATTAAAATTAAATTATTCAGCTCTTTTTCATCTTAATAACTAAAGCTTTTTCTCCATCATTGCTTGAAATACATTTTCTCTTCCCTTGACTTTAAGTTGACTCAATTCTATCCTGGTTTGCTTTCTATCTCTATGCCTACCAATTGGTTATTATTGTGTGTGTGTGTGTGTGTGTGTGTGTGTGTGTGTGTGTGTGTTTCATCTGCTTCTCTTCTGATTAGAGACCCTTAAATATCAGATTCTGTCTTCTGCCTTTTCCTCTTCCATCTGTCTATCTGTCTATCTATCTATCTATCTATCTATCTATCTATCTATCTATTTACCTATCATCTATCATTTTTCTATTAACTCTTTAGAAAGAGAAACAGAGAAAGAAAGAGAAAACAAATTTATTTTAAGGATTTGGCACACACAATTATGGAGATTGGCAAGTCCAAAATCTGCATAGTAGGTTTACGGCCATGCCACCCTGAACAAGCCCAAAAGCTAAGCAGGGTCAGTCCTGATTGGAAGCTAAGCAGGGTTGGGCCTGGTGGGAGAACACCTAGGAAGACCAGGTGCTGTAGGCATAAAAAATAAAAAAAATAAAAAGTAAGGGATTGTAAGCTGACAAGGTCTTTGCAATTTGTGAGGTCAACCAAGGGTTGCCTCACCAAATAAATAAACCAACCAACAAACAAACAAAATCTGCATAGTAGGCTGGCAAGCTAGAGACCTAAGGAAGAGTTGCTGTTTAAGTCTGCAGGATGTCTACTGGCAGAATTTTCACTTCCAAAGTCAATCTTTTTCTATTAAGGCCTTCAATTGTTTTGGATGATGCTCACCCACATTCTGAAGGGTAATCTGCTATATTCAAAGTCTACCAGTTTAAGTGTTAATCTCATCTAAAAAGTGCCTTCACAAAAATACCTAGAACAACGTTCCATGTCTAGCCAAGCTGACACATAAATTAACCATTTTACTCACTATAGCAGCCAGAAATGCTAGACATTTTCTTTCTTATTCCCCTTAGCAGCAAGGATATGGCACAGGCTGAAACATGAGCTACATTTGGCCTAGACACCGAACTGAGAGTCACTGATGCATAATAACAGGGGTTGTGAGATACTACCTTAGGCAACTGTGATTCTTTCAGCAAGATCAAATCTCTTTTGTCTAGTTTCTCTAGGTTCAATGTGGTGGTTCAAGCTATAGCATTCAACATACAAGAGGCAGTGGCCATGGTAGGATTTTGTATTTTCTTTTTTGTTTCAATCCCCAGGACTCATTCTCCAGATTTCCTGGTGAATCTAGGAGGAGATTGTGTGCATGTGTGTGTGTGTGTGTGTGTGTGCACATATGTGTGTACATATATATAACATATTACTATATAATATATATAATATATACATATATATCTTCTTTTTTAATGGACTAGAACTGGTTACTGTTACTAACAACCATGGCTTATTCTTGTAAAGAAAACTGTAATAAGGCACTGAAACTGTTAGTACTAAATGCAAACTTTTAAAAAATTTGTAATGTAACCAGTTCCATTTGTAGCATGTCTCTTTCAGCTTGAATTCTGGGTTTTAGTAGTAAGTATCTTTCTCTGTCTTGAACCACCTCTCTACTATTCACTTACAGAACACATCAAGAAGGCTTACATAGAAAGTTTAAAAGTTACTGGCTCTAGTAACCTTCAAGATAAGGCTCTTACACTAGCTCCCATCAATTTGGGCCATTTAGTACCTCTGCGATATTTACTTCTTTCCAAGAAGATTTTGCTTACTTTTATCAAAATTTATAACACTGTATCATGTTAATAATTATCACAAATTTGAGAATTTTTCATTAAAATTTAAATCTCTGAGAACAGAAGCCACCAAATCATTGTCTTTTTATTCCTAGCCCTAATGCAACACCTAATATCTGATACATGTTCAATTCTTTTTAAAATACATTTTTGAATAAATGAACACTGTACCCCAAAAACCTTAAATGAAAATACAAAGAAAAATGAAAGAGACAGAGGATGAAGATGATCAGAAAAGTATTATTGGAAAAGCTGGCTTTTACATTAGCATAAAAGTGAGTTGAATTGGGCTATGAAGAGATGGTGAAGAGGGACCTTTATCATTTTTTTCTAGAAATTTTAATCAAGTTCACATGGATAATTTATAGAATAATAATATGTCCAACATAAGCAAGTATTAGTAATATTCTTATAAAATATAAAAGTCTTCAATATAGGTAAATCACTGATAATGAAATATTTAGAACCTTCAGTTTGTACAGAGAACACAAGACTTTATAATTAGCTCTTTCACTAAATCTGTAAGTCATCAGTAAAAGTGACACTGAGAAAAAAGGGAAAGATGGAAAGAAGATTGGAAAGGATGAATGGTTAGCCCAGTATGCTCTGTAAGGTGAACCTCAAATCGATTACTATTAATCTTGTTCAGTTAGGTGAGCAATTGCTTAGCTAGACTGTTTTCCTGAACTCACTACTTGCTTTAGCCATTGTTTCTATGTCTTTATTGATTCCCATTGGGGTTGTCATTTTGACGAATGCATTTATTTAAGGGTATCAAATAATGATGATCTTGTTCTTTTTGCTTGTGGAAAAGTGATGTCCCTCTGGATTTCAGGGAGGAAGTTTATAGAAGGAAGATACGTACTAAAAAAAAAAACTAGATGCAGAATATACAAGAACAACGAAGGGGACAATGGCAATGTACATGAAAAAAGCACTATATGGCACTATAAATACATTTAAGATGTATTTATTGTCTTAGTTTAATAATGAAGTAAATGGAAAATTATGTAATACTCATGTCATTTTCTTAAATTCCATCTTCTTAGAGATACATTCGAAGTTCTAACAAGATCATTTAGAAAGGGAGAAGAGATTTCTAAAATGCAATTGATATAATCGGGCCACTCTCGGCCTACTTTCTGAAGGCTTTTCCCCATTATCTTCTTCATCAGTGTCTCAGGGTGCTTAGATCACAATGCAAACCTGATTATTACTTCCTTGTATCCAAGCTTCAGTGATATTCTTCACACTTCCTAACTTGGCAAAAGGAAGACTTCTCAAAATCTTAACTAATTATATGTCTTCCCCTTGTTTTCTATGCTTCAACTTTCAAACTCTGTGCTTACAGCTCCTTCATGCCAACAGCTTCCAATCAGGGCACATCTGCAGCCTTTCTTTTTGTCCACTGTAAAGCTTTCCCATTCTGCCTGCCTTCGAATCTCTGCTAAAATGCAAGTGATGGTGGCTGACTCCCTTGCTATAAAAAGCTCTGAATTTACAGCCTTCGCTTTTCTCATTTGGTTGCACTTCACTTATTTCCACAGAGATATAGGGTTTTCAACTCAGGATTTTGTATCTGGTCACCTAGGAGTGATCTACTGGGTACAAAACAGGGCTCTAAGCTAAAATGGCTTAGAGCAGATAGAGGACCAATAAACCAAGTAGGTGTGGGAGGACAAAGGCTGATCTATATCCCGAGCTGTAGCTTTGATAAAACACCATCAAGGCAGACCTGATTCTTTAGATACTTCACTAACGAGATAAGGAGACCGGACTACATGATCGCTCATGTACCTCAAGATCTGAAAATACTCATCTCAATGACCAGATTTTGTAGAAAATAAATAACTCTGGATTACACGAGAAGAAGCTGCCTCAGGAGAATGGAGGAAAAACATATTTTAAAAGCCCTACTGCAATTATCTCTAAGGAGTGCTTTCCTGACATCTATTAATAAGACATAAAGATAAGACAAATAATAAAAAAATTAATAAGACAATAAGAGGAAGACAATTACTATGCCTATAAAATGCTTAAATATAAGAAGGAATTTTTTTTGTAAGAATTATGCAAGGGTCATGGGAAATATTTTATAAAATACTGGTACTAAGACAATTTATGTGAAACTATTTTACCTGAATAATACCTCTTGCCATGATAAGATTTGGAAGTTAGTATTTGGGATCATAGTGAAACTACACAGTCTGTGAAAATGACAGAAATAAGCAAAGTTTAACTCCACAAAAGGGAGATATGACACTTACTGGATATCATGCTAATATAAATATGTGCATTTAATTTGATATGTATATATAACTCTTTTATTGAAGAGGGTCAATTCATTAAGAAAAAAGCATGAATTTTTTTTTTTTATTTTTGCAATAACTATCCCATCTATGATATAGTGAACACCACCCTGCTGCCCCTCATTTGTCTCATCTTTCCACTGGGGATGCTTACTTTCTTAACAATACCTCTGTTTACTTCCTCAGATTCTTAGTCACTCTCAATCATTAATCAGTCACTTTTATTATTTAGGACTTTATGAAACCTCAGTCTCATATTTGATGTAAAGCTCTTCTCTCCATAAGCTAGACCAGTGCCTCTGCTTTTCTATAGCAAGTTTTCTCCCCTATTTCCTCCATGTGCTTCCTCTTCAGGCGGGGAGGTGGGACAGGCACAAGACAGACCCCTTACTTCTACATAAGAACTCAGGGCCCCTCCTGGTGGGATGTTCCTGCTATTCTAGGACATTGTCTGTGTGATGTTTCCCTTTCTCACACATACACATGAAGGGCAGTCATCCATGGGATAGTCACACCTCTCTTTTTCATGGCCACTCATGGAAAGAAATGTCAGTCTATCCAACATGCAGTCATTGTCTTGGGACCTACCTTTCTCTTCAAACACGACAATCCTCTAAAAGGTGACTTCTTACCTTCTCCACAGAAATATTTTCATGTAGATTAGTGTGACAGGGGTAGGAGTGAAAATGTTGGAAGGGTGGCTCTTAGTGAAATGATGACCAGAATATGGTTGGCTTCAGCTGATGATATCTCTCTGAATTTAGAAGGCAGGAGATGGACCTTTTAGCCTTTTAATATAAATTTAGTCATAACTCTGGGCAGAAAAAAATAATCTTATCCCACATGTAACAACTTCTACTAACTAAAGCATATAACAATATAAAATATATGCTGACAGTGTTGTAATTGTTCAATTTAATACGTTTGTCTAAATTTTCCTGGAGATTCTGTAAATTTTTGCAGCTCTACAAATGCACTTCTCACAGAGCAAGATTCATCATTGCAAAATGTAAAATGAGATGAGGATTTGGGGAGCAAGTATTTTCGGTGATTCAAAATACTTTAAATTTAAAAACTTAACAAAAATGTTAGATGCCTAGAGTAAAATAATCCCTATTTTATACACATATACACTCATATAACTGTGCTAGAAATAAATATCAGCTTGTATTACCTATTAAATGTGTGTGTCCTAGTCAAACTTACCCAATTGGGCCTGGAGGACCAAAAATTTATGATATAATTGGGAAAAATAACATATCATGGTCTTTATTATTTTTAAAAATCAAAAATTTGATGCTAAACCTTTTTTATAAATATTAATTCTTCTAAATACTAATATCACAAATATTAATATCACAAAAGATATGTTTCAAAATCAACCACTTAGATAAATAAACTTATTTATTTGATCATATGTTACTCATAAAGAATCAAGGGTTCTATTTTAATGTGGTACATTTTAAATACTTTTTTTCTCCAGTCACTGAAGAATGATAATTTCAATTTATTAACCTATGAATTTGAGCAAGAAATCCCAAGCTAGCAGTAAGAAACTAAAAACAAAATAATTTATGTTTCAGTTTTGTTAATAATAGAGTACAAACATTTGTTGGAGAATTGAATCATCTTATTAATCAATTTGACTATAACTTATCATCCTGTACTCCCCTCCTCCCTAACTAAAAACAACAACGACGACAACAAAAAGCATTGGAAGCACAGACACATTAGGACATATTAGGATAATTTACAGATAATACTAGGTGAGAAAATGTTTCTTTTAATTTACTTTCATGACATAAAAAGCATTTATATAAATATTAGATATTTTTCATTTCCAGAGACTCTAACTTAAGAATGAACGATTAAAACAATATAGTTTTTCCTAGATATGTCAGTAAACACTGTTCTTCTCTTTGAATTTATTAGTTTAACTAGTTAGCTGAAGTGCTTAAAAAATGCTTAACCATAAACATGTTGTTGGTTAGAATTACAATGACCAGAGCCAATAACATTTTATTATATTTGTTGAGAAGTTAGAGAAGGCAGCCATTCCCCCAAGGCCAAGGGATTTGTACTTTGCAAGTGTTTAATCCATCAAGGGCATAAACACAAGGGTTGGAATCCAATAGCAGCACATGAAGGAAATACACAGGTGTATTAGCATAAAATGCTAAGAATCTGAATTAATTTAATGGTTTTCAGAATTTAAAAAATGATGTAGGAGATACTGGAACCGTTACTAAGAAAGAATTAGCCAGATTTTATAGCTAGTCAATTTTGTTATTGCATGATTAGAGAATGAGGGTAATGTTAGAATAAAATATAAAAGGAAAAGAAGAATTTGGTTGGGGTGATGATAAAGAATTTATCTTTGACCATATTAGAACAGATTATTTTTAAAAGATTTAGATCCTGGGTGAGCACATTAATGCCTTGATTTACGAGAAGCATAATGTTGGCATCCAAGAAATGCTTGCTGAATGAATGTGAATTGGATTGTTTAATGAAGCAGTAAGTTATAGGATAGGATTAATATTAAGGTGTTATCAGATAGCCAGGTATTATTATCTTGAGAAAAGAAAGTTTTGAAAGTGTTACTGGATATCACTACTAGTCTGTCACGTCCAGAAAGCCCACTGAGACAGGTTTTAGTTTATGGAGCTAGGGAGAGGTGAGAAAGTATGATATTCGAATTCCTATGTTAGTGATGCTAGGTTAATCTGTGAGTTTATAGTTAACTTAGATTGCTCTCTAATTTGCTTTGTTCTTGCTGAGCCTGAGGCATTCCATTCTCAAGCATTATTTGTCCTCAGAAGGAGGCTAGGTAGCTACAGGTAAGTATTGATCCTATTGCAATAAGAACTGAGAAAATGCTGAATATGATGTGACAAGCAGGCACTGAAGTGGAAACATTGAGGAGAATCCCAAAGGATATTGAACTGGATACAGGCAGCCATCTCAGGTGATGAATATTTAGAATTTTTAACATTTCATATAAGAGTGGATAAGACCCACATTGTTCTACTAAAAAATTTAATAATTTAATTTAATCCAATAATTAAAGGAAAATCGAATACTCTTCAACCAAAACCAAGCTAATGCGATAATAATAGTTACCATTTATTAACTATATACTTTTTCAATAACCTATTTAATTCTCATAGAAGCCTTGGAAGGTAGAGTTGATTACTAACTCATTTAATTAAAATGGAAAATGAGAGGTTAAATGACTTCCTAGATCATTCAAGATGTAACTGGCAGAAGCAAGGATCCAAACTTATGTCTGTATGTCCCTAAACCCAGTGATTTTATTTCTAAGCTATTTTGCCTTCCCACCTGGAGAAGCAACTACAGAGAATATAATTTCTGAGAAGCAGAAAAAGGATTTGCTCACAGAAAACATACCCCGGCCTGCCAAGTGATGCTTAAAATCCCCTTAACAGGGTGTTAAATTCTTTGCTTCCACAGTCTGAGATAAGGTTTAAAATAAAATGCAAATAAACTTTAGAGAGATAACATTTGGTCATAAATTCATGAAAAAAATATAAAGTCTTTTTGAGCAGATTTGTTGAGGGTATAAAGATTATGCGCCACGTGGCATATAAAGGGGGGCGGGGAACTGGGGCAAAGGAAAAAGAAGGGGACTGTGGAAGACAGGGAAGATAAATGTCTTGCACCACCCTAATTCTTATGTGAGAGTTTGTCTTGAATTTTATCCTGGCATGACATTAGGCTCTTTAGAAAATAATAACAACAAGAGAAAACAAAACAAAACAAAACGCATTGTTTTTGATCAAATTTATATTTTGAATTCTGAGAAAGAAATAAAAACAATCATCCTTAAAAGAATGTGAATATACTTAACTCTCTGCTTTGGATTTCCTGAAAACTGCAACTAAGCCATAATGCTACCCTCTGCTCCCCACCTTCCCCGCCTCCCATACTCTTCTTAAAATCTGTGCATTCAGTTGTGCTCAAGAACCACTTCTACCTGCCAGTGCTGTCTCTGGGAAAAGAGGAAAGTTAAAAAAAAAGGACATTTTGCTGCTCCTGTAATATTAGAAAATGTACATAGTTGCCACAAATATGCTACAAGAGTAACATCTGGAAAGAGAGTTTCCCAATTGATTAAAACATTGCCATTTAGCTGCAAATGTGTGTCTTTTCTTACAGCTTATCCCTCTCTCTTCTTCAATCCCCAGTTCATAACTCTAAAAAAAATCATAACTATACCTACATTTCTTCTAAATTTGAATTCTCTTGCAGTTTGTTTGACTTGAAATTCTCATGCACTAAAGAGCCTTTAATATTAAAACTGAAATAGTTTTGATAAACTTTATAGTGCTTTCTTTTAAAATTAAATAATTAACTGACCTTATATTAAAGAACGGGGTATATTTAATAACTGAAGAAAGTAGTGAGCAATTCCTTAATATCAAACTTCAGAATTTAGTATATGTATGAGAAATGTCTATGGGAATTTAAAATAGGGTAATCTAAAGGAATGCTAGTTTATACTAACAAAACTTGAAGCATTTCCAGGTGAAGTTAGTAAAGAAATCTCTAGAACTTTAATTTTTTTTTTTTTTTTGCAAAATGAATGTCTCATCGACCAGCATGTAAAAAAATGCCACACCTCCACTATGAAGAAAAAAGTAAAATAAAAATTTCTGTCTGTTGTATTTCAAGAACTGCTTTAATTGACAGCAAATACTTTCACATGCAATTTTAACTTTGTCGATTCAAATTATTTTATATCATTATAGGATTAATATAACAGAAAATCCTTATTTATGATAATGGAAAGATAAAGTAGAAATAAAACCATAGAGCAGTTTATTCCAGAATGAAAGTAAAATGAAACATTAATCTCTCTCTCTCTGTAACATACACACACAGGCTAGGCTCCCTATCATATAATTGACATAATATTAGGCTTAAATAAATACATAAAAGAGACCATAAGTTTCCCCAGAAACCACTCTCTCTTTGTGAGTTCTCAAAGAGAGATAAAGTATGGTATATTGCCCAAACTCACTGGATTATGAAACTATTTTTCAAGGAACTAATAGTTCTACCATTTGTTGAATATTTATTATTTGCCAAGCACTGCATTAAACACTTTACATATCTCATTCGATCCCCTAAGAACTGTATCACTTTATGAGCAATGCCTTTTATTATTTCAGTTTGTAGAAGTGGAATCAAGTCCTGAATGATTAGGCAATTTGCTCAAGAAAATCACAGTAGAAAAATATTGAACTCCATCTCCATATTTCCACATCTCCTCTCTTGCCTACTGTGCTTCATTACCTCCAATATAACCTGAATCCTAGATCAATAGTATATCAATCACTAAAAGGAGTGTTCACTGATACTTGCGATCATTTTGAAGCACAGAGAAAAATCTCATGAAGGAGTTATGGATGATGGACCCCACTCAGCACATATAGCCTACTACAATTTAATCAGTAGCAATGTCTCTGTTTCCAGGTGAATAATCTTGTTATCTATATAAGGAACCCTATTGTTAAATGGAAGATTAAGTTAATTGTATTCAAATGTACATAATGTTCATGTAATATAAGACTATTATTAACTCTTACTTAACTTTTGGACTTTTCATCCAACATCCTTTTTAATAAAAATAAAATGACTGAAGGTAAGCCAAAGCTTGAAATATAATGCAGGTGCCTCTATTCCCAGATCTATATTTGGCCAAAAGAAAATGGAAAGAAGCTAAGCAGGAAAGTAGGGAACGAGGGAGGGAGGGAGATGGACGGAGGGAGGAAAGGAGGAAAGGATCAAGAGAAGGAAGAAAAGAAACTCAAGGCAACATTTTCTTTCCTGTATTTAAAAATGACAAAAGTTTATGTCAATGGTCAAAGTAGCAACTACATTTTGAGTTTTATTTTTAGATTAGAATCATATTTTGATTTAAAATTTTTGTTTAAATAAATCACTAGCCTAAATTATTATTATTTAATGTTTCCAAGGGGTTTGCACACCCATTATACCAGGTTACTGCACTGATAGTATTGGCAAGATTCTTATAATAATGAACATTTCCATTATCTTTTACATATGTTTGAATCTCATAGTATTTTTGTTGTATTTCACTAAGACTTTTTTGAGCATGATGTATTTTATGCAGTATTGTTTCTCGTTATAAAACTAAAACAATGACTGCATTATATGTAAGTATACTTTAACCCTCATAGCAGTTTATTTTTGCCAAATATTTTAATTATGCCTTACACTCATGAGTTTTGATTTGAATTTTATGACTCGTGCAACTAAAATTTTTCAAAAAGCTTAACTTTCTCAAGGTTCCATGTTTCAATTCAATGTCAATACAATACATTTAACAGAACTTCAAAATAGACAAAATTTCTATTGCAGCATATATGGAATACAATGTGCATTTCTTTGTGACTTTTACAAAATTCTCAGAGATACTTGACATTGTATTTCAGTAAAAATGGCTCTCTCATTACACAACTTTCTGCTTTTCATGTTAAAGTAAATGTACTTAGTTTTTTATCTTTTCCTTACTTGGCCAATAGTTCAAACTGACTATCTCCAAAAATTATCACCTTTCATAAGGTGTTATGAAGCAGGACCTACAAAATTATAGATTGTTGCCCATCAGATTACTATAAATTAGTAGAAATAAAAGAAAAGGTTTGATGATCTGGTAGCCTTCTCTTTAACTAAAGAATCCTTATTTTCTGCTCAGGTTATTAATTGGATTTTTATAGGATTGTCTTGAAATTACCAGTCTTATTTATATTTACTTGTTTAGGTTCAGATATAAAAGATTGCTGTAAAATGTATTATATTACCTGAAGAGTTAGCAGAAATTCATATTTTTAAGCAATTGTCAAGAGGTTTAGGAAGGCAAACCAGAGATTTCAGAGAAGAATGTGACAAAAGTAGAGGAATCTACCGTACTGAGGTATAATTAAGTTATTATTAGAAACTTTATTATTTATAGTCTTTTGATCCTTTGTAATTAAATTATATGGTCTCATAAAGCTACCTGCTCTGAATTCATAAGAAATTAGCAAGAAAAGTAAATTATTGTTCCTTTATTAATTATTTTAAGGTGCTAATATATGCCCTAGGATCAGATTCCTGTCAAAGACTTTCTTAAAGTACTCACTAGTCTTTAATTCTTGTCCACATTAATTTACATTTTATAAGAATTTGAACTTTAATAGTCTTTGTCTTAAATTGTTATTGGATGGTATATAAATTGCTATTTATTCTTTCTTGACCAAGTTATTGACCATTTATTATTAATGTAATAGATAGTTGAATTTGGTTTATGCTCTGTTGCATTATATTATTCTAATATGGCCCCCTAGTGTACCTGCCCTCTGTCATTTCCTAACCTTAAGTGTGAGTGGGATTTGCAAATATGATGGGCTATCACTCTGATGATTATGTTAAGATATATGGCAGAAAGAATTATTGTCTCTAATCGGTTGACTTTGAATTAACTGAAAGGGATATTATGCTGGGTAGGTAATATTCTTAAAAGGAGTAAGAGAGATTTTCATGCCAGACTTAAGAAGCAAGATGCCATGTTTTGGAGAGGCTCATATGGCAGGGAATGGCAGGCAGCCTCTAGCAGCTAAGAACAGCCGCTGTTGACAGCCAGCAAGATAGTGGTTACTTCAGTCCTACAAACACAAGGAAAGAAATTCTGCCAAAAACTCATGAGCTTAGAAGAGATCCCTTAGCTCTAGTGAGATCAAAGACCAGGCAAAAACTTTGATTTTGGTCAGTGATGCCCTGAGCAGAAGACTCAGTTAAAAAAAGTGCTTAGAATTCCAACTTATAGGACTGTGAGATAATAAAACCTGCAAAAATGTGTGGTAACGTGTCACTCAACAATGGAACACAGACACAACTCTCTGTTTATTTGGGGAGGAATCTGTCATTATTTTAAGTCTTGGTGAAACTTTGAAAAATTTAATAAAAGATTGTATGAGGAGTGTCACGTGGGAAATTGTGTACGATTTTAGCAGACATACCAGAGAGTGTCCACTAAAGGCAGAAGAATGTCCTTGCTCTGAGAGAGTCTTGCCAGTTACCACCCATACTTTTTTTAATGGGTTTATTTTAGGATATGCAAGAAATTAAAACAGGTTCTGATTAGAGTCTAACCTGATTCTACTTTCTTTGAAGATGCTAAACAGCATTACTCTTAAAAAGTTCCCTCCTCAAAGATCGATGCCTAGAAGAATTACAGAAGGAAAACAAGAAACAGAGAAAATAGTGAGAAAACCATTAATGACAGAGGTGTATGCTGAACTGGTATGACTACGGTGGTGGCTTTAGATTAGAGCAGGAGGCACCGCTATGGCAGGATAAGACAATAAAGGATGGAGGTCTGCTGTCTCATTTATCACCTCCACTTCGAACCATGAACGTTCACCCACCACCCACCTGTCCAGTTTCCACCATCTCAGCCCCACCCCATCACTGGCTTTGGGCAAATAGTGCCAACCACAATCTACCAGACAGTGACTTAATGATCTAGTCTGTGTGTCCTCATGAGTAAAATTAGGACATCACTGAACTATGATTTAAGTAGCAGAGAAAAATGGGTGGAGCTCGGTTAACTCTAGGTAAAAGTGCTTACAGATATCTTCCAAACTATTATGACTCCTGAATTAAAGTCCACAGTGAAGCCCTTCCTAAAGCCACTTCTTTATTCGGGGGAAAGGATGATGTCTTGATTTGAGGAATTAGAGTGAGGAATGATGATGTTCTCTTTGGTGCTTTAGGCTTCTTAAGTTGAGCCCAGTATAAAACTTAGGGGTAACAGGTATGGAGATCTGGTCTTTTCCCATATGTACTGACTGACAAGTAGCCAATGATACCAAAGGATTTCCTGCATTGTCTCATCTAATCCTTCGATTTGGCAAGCAAAGTTAGTGAGGTTATGATGCCCATCTTACACAAGAGGAAACTAAGACTCAAAGTGGTTAAATAGCTCACCTGCTACAGTGCAAAAATGTGAACCCAGGCTGATTTACTCCACCACCTGGACTTCTAAACTCTACCTGCTATGCCCCTAATGATACTGTTTATAAACTGAAGCATACAAGAAAAGACAGCGAAATTTCGGGGGGATAAAATGACTTCTGTTTAGTCATCTGAGTTTTGGATTTCTGTGTAACATTCATACGCAGATTTCTAATAGGCAACATTAGAGGAATAGGTATGTTCTGATGGGCGATATCAGAAAAGTCAGTGCTGGCTGCTAAGATTTGAGAATTCCCAAGTGGTAATTCTAAGACTGCAGAGTTTAAGTACATAAGAAGTTCATAGAGGAAACGGAGAAAGATTGGCATTTCAGTGACTAGTGGAGAGGAACGAAGAACTGAGACTGGAAGAAAAGTGAAGGGGATAAATAGAAAAACCAGAATGATGTTACCAAGAATGTAAAAATCATAAAAAAAAAGAATTTTTAGCACTGAAAATGCCACACAGCGACCAAGGGATATCAGTACTTAAGGATGACCTTTGGGTTTGGCACTTACAAGGACACTGACAACTTCAGAAAGAGCAGTTTGGAAGGAGTTGGGGGGGCACATAACTCTGTGCTAATGAGTTTTAGAAGGTGAAAAAGTTTGTGAATGTGAAGGAGAAGTGATATCATTCTAGAGGAAAATGGAGTTAAAGAATAGCTTTGTTTTAATGATGAAAAAGAGTTAGGTGTGTCTTCATCACGAGGGAAAGCATGAATAGAGAAGGTAAGACTAAATATACAGAGAGGAGAGATAATTGATGAAGAAAATTCCTGAAGGAAAACTAGGTTGTGGATCCAGAGCACACACAGAACCGATCATTGACAGGATGAGCAAAACATAATAGAGACTTGAAGTAAGCCACAGGGTAGATATCAATAGGCTTTTAGGTTGAGGGTAAGACATTTGAAGGATTCTCACACAATAATCCCCATTTATCTGTGAAATATAAAGCCATTTTTTTCCCCCACTGAGAGAGCAAAGAGATACACAGGAATGGGACAGAAACCTTGTGAAATTATAAAGATTTGGAATAACATCTTAAGGGAAGAAGAAAAGAAGTAGGTCAGGGACATAAAAGTGTTGGCAAATACTTCTTTACCCAGGCATGGAGGCTGACGACAGAAACTGAAGAGGAGATGCTATGTTGAACAAAGCTTTAGGACTGGCCAAAGGTGAGACCTGCAGGTGAGACTTTTTGAAGAATGAGAAGCTACATGCAGAATAATCCTAAAGGATGTGTGGCTTGAGAGTGAGTTGCAGAAGTAGAATAGTAGTGAAGGTTTTAAAGTCAAGAATGTAGTGGATGTTGAGGCTTTATGAAGAAATGATCATCTGAACTGACGCCGCAATCCTCCAGGAATATAACACGTCTTGAGTTAAAAATTGAGTTGCCAAAGACCTGATGAAATCTAGTTTTCTAGTAGAAAATGATGTAGCGGGATTTCACAAGGCTAGAGAAAAAGTATTTTTGCACGGAGGTGCAAGAATATTATTTTTGGATTTGGCACTTTGATCCCCACTGCCTCACAGGGCCCCTTAATATTTTAGGGAGAAATATTCATTGTTATTTTATTGGAGGCTGTCTTAAGATAAAGGCTAGGTGATGAATTACAAAATCTAAAACGTCAGTGGGAAAGGACAGGCTTATAGGGCCACGTCGACTATGGTGGCCTGGGAATAACGACAAGAGCATGATTTCTTGGGCTGATCTCGAAGGAAACTTTCTCCACCTCAAAGACTTTTCTGAGGAATGGTTCTCAATATAGGCACAAATATAGAATTCTAAACTACTCTATTTAAAACACTTTTAGAATTTTATTGTGGTTTGTTTTTCAGTATCTAAATTTAAATTTTGAGATAATGCTCATGTCGGCAACTTAATATCTATAGCCAACACACATAAATTATAACATAAAAGCCTATACAGCTATTTATTGGGCGGAGAAATCTACTAGATGGAAAAAAAACAGAATAGAGTGATTGTAAATTACATATTTGTGCGCAAGAACTTAAGTTGTGCAAAATATGCTCTTCCATCAGCAAAACTCATAGCATTTATAGATCAGTAAAACATCTTTGAACATTCTTCAGATATTTGGCTTAGCAAAAACTTGAAAAAGCACTTAGTCATGTATTTTTGTGCTGGATAGTAAAGCCTATGAATACTCAACGAGGCAATTTTAATCTTCATTTTTTTATATCATCTACGTCAGCCCCCATCCATGCTGAATTTGTAGAAAGTATTACCATTTCAATCATACACTTATTTGAGAGGAAAGATTATGGGATCTCAAGGCTGTGAGAGACGTTAAAGGTCAGAAGCTCATCCACAGGACTGGGGAAATTTTTTTATGTGTAGAGCCATTGTCACAATGACCCCCAGATCTCATTGTCACAATGACCCCCAGATCTCTGGAACGCTAGTCCTAATGTTGCTTGTGTGAGCTATCGGGACGGGTGACCTTTAGTTCTACTGCTTCATCACAGTCAGCCATGAGGTTAAGTTGTATTAGGATCATTTCTGTAGTAATGAGAAAGTTTGAGTGTGTTATTGGTTGAATTGTGTCTCCCCCACTCCTAAAATTCATATATTGCAATCCTAACC
The DNA here is from genome assembly GCF_000325575.1 of Pteropus alecto. Classification (NCBI taxonomy): domain Eukaryota; kingdom Metazoa; phylum Chordata; class Mammalia; order Chiroptera; family Pteropodidae; genus Pteropus; species Pteropus alecto. The sequence continues at coordinate 2,553,131 of NW_006432227.1, read as the reverse complement.
CCCAGTACCTCAGAATGTGACCATATTTGGAAGTACATTCTTAAAAGGATAATTAAGTTAAAATGAGGTCATTAAAGTGGGCCTTAATCCAATATGCCTAGGGTCCTTACTAGAAGAAAAACATTAGGACAGAGATATGCACAGAGAAAAGAGTATGTAGATACACAGAGAGAAGACAAGCCAAGGAGTGAGGCCTCGGAAGAATTGACCCTGCCATACTTTGATCTCAGAATTGTGAAAAAAAATAAATTTCTGTAGTTTAAGACAATGTCTGTGGTACTTTTTTTTATGGTAGCCTTAGCAAACCAGTACAAGAACTATAAAGGAAACAACTCCTAATAAGCCAGTATTCTCTTTGCAGATCCAATTTTCAAGACTATTTCTGCCTTGCCAGTGACAGCCCAGTTATCTTTACACAGAAGATTGATATAAACAGTTCAAATAGAGAAATCAAGGCTGCTAAAGGATCTCTGTGTCTCTTCAAATCCTTTTTGTATTATTTTTGCCCCTCATATTTCAGAAGGAGTGTTTGAAAAACAAGTTTAGCATTCCCTGGGGCGAAAAGGGTGAGAAAAAGAAAGAATTTAAATTACCTGCTAATGAGTAAAACTCCTTGGTGTATAAAGCTAAACTTTAAGTTACTAATTCAAAGATTTTCTGTTTAATGTATGATTTCAGAATACACTTCAATTTAGTGTTTAGGGCATTAGGAAAACTCAGACGCACAGCTTGAATGCATTCTAATTATAAAATTAAAAGATGGGATATTGAACTACTTAGTATGCCACTTACAGACTTTCAAACAATAATGAGTGTTTCAAAATAAGCAGCAATCTTGTAAAATGCAAAGGGATGATAGTTGGGTTATGGTGAATATGAACAAATGTGATTTCCTTATCTAAAAAGCTCTGTATAGAATGAGAGTACACCAAATATTTGTCTGCAAATGTCAACCATATAGTAAATCTTAGCGGTCTTTTGAAGGATTACAAAACAGGTAGAAAATGACTCAGTAAAACAAATAGTTCGCATCGGTAATTTTTAAACGAAGAAAACATTCTTGTAGGTAAACACTTTTTCTATCTCTCTGTTACTGTATGATGTGGCAAAAGTCCTCCTATACTACCACAATTAAACTGTGAGGAACTTAATAATCTGGTCCTGAGGTAAGAGGGGATGTCCACTTACCAGAAGGAGATACAGGGAGTAAAACTGGTCTGTTAGTGTTCCAAACCAGTGATCCTTGTGCCACTAATAAATAGCAAATTACATTTAGTAAGTGAGAAAAGTATATGCATTTTTCAGTTGAAAAACCTAAGTCGGTAAGATGTTTTCTGATGCTATTAGTTCTCAACTATGTCCCTGAATCCAAATAAAGTAGGTTATTTAATTGGATGGTCAATGAAAGAAGGTGACAAACAGTCTAAGACACCAGAAAGGATAGGAAGATTGGACAAATTGTGGACCTCTTTCTATTGACTTCAAGGATTAATCAAAAACTGTGATGAAAGTGTAAATGTAATTTTCAAAGTTTATTCTTTTGTTTAAAAACTATTTCATATTTTGGCTGAATAAATTAAGGATTACGAGATATCCCAAAAGACTACTTCAAATAGGTTGACAGTTAATTTTGACATTTGATATACTATAAATATATTTTATTCTTTTCAAAACATATTCTAATATTTACGACTGTCTTTACAGTAGATTTATTGTACCTAGCTAATATCACTGTTTTATTTCAAAAACATGTGATTTTCATTTTATTTTTCTTTTACAACTTATTGTTCAAGGTGAAATATTAGAGCTTTAAAAAACTGACTCAATAAATAGGGCTAATGGTTTAGTGCCTCTCTTTTCAAAATCTCACTGAAATGCCATGTCAGTATGGATTTTGCTCAACTCTCATCTACTTCCTAGGCTGAGGTTTTTTAAAACACTTCCAAAGGCCTTGGTTCACAATAAACTAGAAATATAGAAGATGATGGCCTTTGTTAAGATAAAAAAATATAACACCAATTCTTTCATCATTAACAAAATAAAGGCAACATTAACAGCAAAAGTAGAGTTGATATGAACAATATAGATACATAATTTATCTGTATAGATTGGTTCAAGTTTTGTTGGACAGTTTTTCTTCCCTCACTTCATTCCTCAAATCCCCCAGTGACACTTCTAAAGGAACTGAAGCTATTTCTTCTGACTCTTTGAAGGGAAAATCAAATAAACCTTCCTGATGAAGAGTTTGACTTAGAGTTGAGAGGAAGAAGTGGACCCCAGGGGGAAAGGAAAAATGTTAAAAAATTTGAAAAGACTATGTATTCTGAATTAAAGGAAGAATGAGGGGACACAGAGAGAGGGAACTCCTTGATATCACAGGTAGATAACTCAGTGTTGACTGATAGGGATTGATAGGTGCACTGAAAGAAGATATTAAAAACAAACAAGCAAACAAAACTTCTGTACCCATCCCCTGGATCCCATGTATAGATTTAATTATATGATGTTTTTCTCTCATGGAAATAAACTGTACCTTGCAACATCAATTAGGCTACAAGGAGTTATACGGAGAAGTACAAATATAAAAAAGAATTTGATATCAGCGTTGAAAAATAAGAAGTCATAGCCACAAGAAATAAGGATAGAGAATGATTTCTGGATGCTGTAAGACATATTGGAACAGATTGGTGATAATACTCACCAAGGCTAAGGAATCCACAATCACTTTCAAAGATGAAAAATCATAAGAAGTGCTTGTCCATTAGAATCCATAAATAATTACAACCAGAAACAAAAGCACTGGAGACAAGTAAAGACTGTGCCAACTTAATATACAGAACATCAGAACCATCCACTCTCTTGCCCTATAGTTATCTGAGCAGAGTGGACCTAGGACCAGATCAGCAAAGGAGTGACTCCAGAAACAGCATGGCACTAGGAGAGGCAGTAAACTACCACATCTAGAAGACTCAATAATCAGAGGGTTAGTTCCTACAATCAGAATTGCATTTACTACAAATACAGGAAGGAACATCATTCTCGTTTGAACTGAGGATTAATACTTCCTAAGTTAAATTTGTTTTTAAATTAATTTTAAAATATGAAATTGATTTTTAAACTAGGAACAACCAGTTATTACCAAACATCTGAAGAAAATAAGCAGCATTTAAAAGTGGCATCAAAAAAGAATTCCAGAGCATCTGAGATCTTGCTCCCTGGCATATGTTGTCAATTTGGCTCAATTAAACTCATAAAAATTCTCTAAAAAAAAAAAAAGAAGAAGAAGAAGAAGAAGAAAAGAATTCTACCTAATAGTTTTATAAAGAAACATTTAAGGGTTAAAATTGGTACAATCAATATGAAAAAGAAATATTGGAGAGTTATAAGAATTTCATCTCTTAGAAAGCATAAAAGCATAAATTTCTTTAAAAAAATGTGAATGTTCCAGGAAAAAGATAATTAGCAAAGCACAATTAAATAAAACATTATTTGAAGATCATAATTAAAATGGCTGGGGATAAAATGAGGAAATTGGAAATCTTTAATACAAAATTTGAAAAGAAGATGTGGAATTAATGCTACCTACAATCTTTTTCTCATTTATTGGTCATGTGAGAAATATACGTTAATTTTATTTACTAACTATTAAGTACTAGTCATAATTCTAGTCAGTTTATGTACATTTTCACGGCACACTGTAAGATTCTATCACTTTTTTTTACAAATGAAAATCTAGAGATTTAGAAAGACTGAATTGGATGAGATTGAGTCTCCATCCTGTCTCTCAGACTTCTAAAATATTAAGGTTAAAATATTTTAACCTGAATCAGGTGTAAATTCTGGGTTTCTTGATGCAAAAAACCATCAGAAGTCCAAAAAACCATCAGAGGTCCAAAAAGCATACTGTACTCTACTGAAGTACAATTACTTAATATGTTGCAGTAAAATTCTCAAGGAAGAGAATCCAAGTCTCTTAAAAATATAAATGTAATACACTAACATACATTTCAGAATGAACTTTAACTGTTGTTTTATGGCACTTTGATATCTTCTATAGCTGTATTTGTCAGAACTGGGAATATAATGAATCATGCAAATAAGACAGCATCTATTCTTTTGGTAATGATTACATAACTTCTATTACTATCAGTGTTAATTTTGGTCATACCTTCATGAAAAATCTTTGTTTAACAAGTTTTTATGCAGTATTCAACACGATTTGGGGTTTGAAAATGATAATCTTAACTATTCTTTCCTAGAATATTTTAAAAGTTATATCTTTTTTTGGTTTTGTGGCCACAAGTTAAACTAGAGCGGCTATATGAATGTATTTTATATATTTAAGTTTTCTTAATGATTTAATTTTGTTCTGTTATCTTAACTTCTCATTGACATTTTTTCATTATCTTTTTATTAAATGACAAAAAGTTAGCTTTAAGATAGGCAATTTTTTTAATAGGGAAAGGAGAGGATTAAAAAGTTAGATCATAGATTCAACATATTCCAAATATTAATAAATATGTTATTTTTCATAGATATTCAATCATTTTTAACTCATTTACAAAGTAATGAAGGTCCAATGAGAAAAAAGGATATTGCTCCCCTGTTGTTTCTCTGTTCATCAAAATGGATTTTTAATTTAAAAATTAGAAAAAAAATAATAAAAATTAAAATTAAAACAATGATTCAATTAAAAAAATCAGAAAAGTTTTAGAAACTAGAGAACATAATGTCTACCCTGAAAACATGAAAAACTATGGATTTTTCTCAAAAGAGTTGTTGGCTAAATCACAGTACCAGTATTAAGTATATTTCTTTGTTCTAAGTGCCAATGCTACTATGTCATTTTCCTACTTAAATAGTGTGAGAATATACATTTGTTCAGAAAGGACTCAAGACTTTAAAGAGAGATGCCAATGAAATTAATGTTTTCGAAATACCTATACAAGATAAAGCATTTTATATCTTTAAATCACATAATAAACATCCTGAAAGGCAGGCATGTAGACATATTACTTTACAGATGACAAAGCAAAGATACAGTGAGAAACCAAGAGAACCAGCTGGTTAGTTAGGGTTAGCCAGCGGGGCTCAAGAGCTCCAAAGCTCATGTTCATTTTAACTCATCCAGAAGCACTGGAGCTTTTGTACAAAAATTAAAAAAAAACTATGCCAGAAATTTTCTTTTGGAAGAAAAAAGAAAGAAAAATAAATAAACTGATTGCAGATAGTAGAACATTCCTTCCTTTGTAGACTGGATGAGTGAATCTCTCCTGTATAATAGGAATCTTGTCAGTCAGCTTTGCTTGAACACAAGCCTTACAGGCCATGAATGCCAGAGCAGGATAGAGTAAGTGGGGGAACTGTTATCGACAGTCTTAACAAGCTCTGACCAACTGATTTATGTAGAAAATTCAATGAAACCTGGCTAACCAGAGTCCAGTTGACATCAGAATGAAGTTTGATTGTGAGGATCTCCCTTGGCCAACTGAATCAATCAAGTATTTAAACTCCCTTTGGTTTAGATTCCATAATAAAGATACTACCATTACTTCTCCACACATATTAAAAGCAAAATCCACGAAAAAAAAAAAAAAACTTAGTTGGTAAAAATAATCATGCAATTATTTTTTAATATATGTACAAATAACAATAAAACATGTTATTTTATCCTTAAATGTTTCTGAAAAAAATTTATCCTACACCCAATTCTATGGAAAAGGCCTACAAATAGTGAAAGAGCATTTTCCTATGGTTTTCATTTCCTATTTTGTCACTAAAATTCTGTAAAACTTCATAAATTATTTTTTAAATTATGTAGAACAGTGGTTAAGAAATATTTTCGCTAACTTTAAATTGAATCCTATTTAAGTTGACTGACTTTTTGAAAAAAGCTGTTTTGGATATACCATTTTTATGTGCATTCCTAATAAAATTCTGTTATAAATTCCAGAGTTATTACACAAAATGAACATATGAACAAAGTAACTACAAATTCCTCCAACTTGATTTTGCTGACCCATTAGCATTACTGGTGGCTGAATTCCCACAATGAAGAATGTCATTCAGAGCCATCTTCCATACAGGCTCAGAATAGTTCATCTTACTTAGGCTTTTCTACTGAAAACTAAAATTTAGTAATATTCATATGGTGTACTTTAGTAAGCTTGGTAAAAACTGAACATTAAATATGTCTATTATAGCATTAAGATTATGTATTTAGTAGCAACAGGTAGTAAAACCATCAGAAAGTAGGTTTGCACAGCTAATATAAAAGATAAAAGTACTACTTTAGTTTCCTATCCTTAGGTCAATTCACTTTCTCGTATTCCACATCTGACACTATATTCTTTAATTTGATCTGCTGGGTTTGTAGCATCTTTAAATAGTTAAAAGAACAACAGAGCAGAGTTTATTGTGTCTCTGTCTGTGTACCATTGCTTTTTATATTATATAATCACTTTTCTTAAATTCGTTTTCCTTATTTAGATTTAAATTTGGTTATTCATTTATTCACAGTACCAATATAGGGACTTACACAGGTTATATTTAATAAATCTTTCTTCCTTAAATCAATAAATAATATATCTAAGAAAAATATGTCATATGTAGTTGTATATCTATTTCAGTCTCAAAAGTGTGAACTACACTGAAAACAGAGTACATGGCTTTTGAACTTTTTTTTCAGAGCAGGCACATAGGGTTTGACATGCTAAAAGCTCTTAAATATTTGTTGAAGGAACAAACAACTGAATAACTAAATTAGTATGTGATATCTATCTATTGTCTACAAAAATCACAAATATTTCACAAAATTACATTGTGTGAAAAAATTACTTGGACTCTAATAGGACGATAATCAATCTACTATCCACACTTTAGTTTGAAAATTTTTTTTTCTTCGTTAAGATCTCATTTATAAAACAGGTTTCAAGTATAGTGAAATATTTTTCTAACGATCCTCTTAAAAAGTTTTAAAAAGAACTTTTTAATCTATTCAAGAACTTCATAAAGAATTCAGTTGTTCAGAAGTAGTATTTGTACAATGATAAGATATAAAACAGTTGAACATGTGAGACCACTTTAGAACAGACTTCACGAACTTGGTGAACCTTTTCAACAAATCAATTCTGTGAAACCTTTGCTTTGTTGTAGCAAGGAGGACTTTCGCCATGTGTTATTAAGAACTTCTCAGAGACTAATGGAACAAAATATAGGAAAAAGCACTGTTCACTTCACGACTGAATGAGGCTTGGCCCTTTCTTGAGAAAAGTTTACTTAATTCAAACCAATGGACAAAAAATAACAGTGAAACAATGAACTCCAGGTTGTAGGCTACTCAAAAAAGTGAGGTGGGCGAGGCAGGGCAGTATTTGCTCCCAAAGTAACTTCAAAGATCATGAGTTCTTTCTGAACTAGTGTGAATAACTAATTGCAAGTAGTAGATTGATTATTCTGTGGTCTATGAATGATTACATCTGAGTAGTTTTCAAATTCCCAAGAAAATAGTAACTAGATCTTTAGCATATATCAAAACACAACCAGAGCTAAAGAAAAATAAAAAGGCCAGAATGTACAAAAGCAGGAGAAAAGGAATGCATTGCTAAGAAAAGATAATAAAAAAATAAAGAATAACAATGCATACTGAGTATTTAATCAATGTTTTTCCCTCGATATTCTTTCACAATATTGTTGCTAACTTGTATAGTTTGTGGCATCAATCACATTTTTTAACATAATTGATTATTATAATATATGAGACATAGGAGAGAGCCTTTCTATAAAATCAGTGTCACAAAAATTCTAAAATTCCTAATATAATTTATTTTACATGCTTGATCGCATCAAAAATGCATCAATTTGATATTAGGCATCACCAGAAAGGAAGAATTCTGGCTAAGGAAGCATTTGTAAGGTTTTTATTTTGTTTTTACTTACCCAATATGTCCACTCCAGACACAAATATTTTGTCTCCATCATAATCCCCAAATTAGCCAGCTATACCAAATAAAGCTGGCAGTATTTATTTGAATCCTATTATGAACTCTATTTTATCTATCATCTATCTATCATCTATCTATCGTGACAAAGAACTAGTTAAATATACCATCAAACAAAATACTATATGTATATATATGCAATTTGTTACACTGGTAAACTAACCTAACATACAGATTTGGGAATCCACATAGAATTTGTTCTATATCTTTAGCCACTGACAGTAATGTGATTTTCAAAGGTTGTGTAATAGACATTAAGTGAAAAAGTCATGACATAATAATTTACTTATGAAAGATACATTTTATCATATTTTTTCCACTTTTTAAGGCTGCGTTTGTCAGGAGTGAGACTGTGAACCCAGACATCTGAATTTAATGAAGCCACATTTAAAAATTCATATAGCACATACAAAATGAGGCAATAAAATAAACTGGAAACCCAGAAACTTCGGGGTCACATAATTAGCTTCCCTTCCCAGCTGGGGAAATTCCAAAGTACCCTCTGTCGATGTGCTCACATCCCAGCTGGACAGCTTGAGACATGAGCTGATGACTGAATACAGAGCCCTTTTTCTAGAGGAAGGCCAGACAGCTGGCAGGGTCACTGTGCCTTTGACATCAAACTCAAGAAGACCTCTTTTCTTTTCTTTTCAAATTTCATCCATGTGCCTTTGAACCAACTATTATATTAAGATCAACTACTGTGTATTTCATAGCAGCCAGGAAAAGACAATAATAAACAATAAATTAAATAAAGTTCCCTTCTGTTAATAAATCAGAATTTCTACCTAGTAGGATTAATTTTAATCTTTAGAAAAGAGGAATGTAATCTATTAAGATTTCTTTTTTTTAATGCTTTCAGCAATTGCTTAACTATTATTTGATTCTGTGACCAAAGAAATGATTTTTTAAGCAAATGTTAAATTCTTTGCACAATTATTCAGAATTCCTGTTTTAAATGCAGAATTCCTCCAATTGTTGCTAAAGAGTGAAGCTTCCTCTAATTTACTCAGAAAAGAAAATGACTTCTGCTTTATGTGTGTAACCCTGTCACTTTGTGACACTTGAACACATTCTTTGTTGCCTATGCTTTTCACTTTGATATAAAAATGAGCGTCAGATTTGAAATTTCTTTCATTTCAGAGGAATAATATAAATTTTATGTAGGGCCTTAGCTGAAACCAAACCTATCCATGAAAATAAATACAGTTATTACCTGTGTAACATTATGAATATAATTCCTGATTGTCACAGCTTTACAATTCTAAAGGAGAGTGATTCCTAAACTTTTAGGATTTTAAACCATTTGGAAAAATGAGGAATCTGAGTGAGAGAGGAGAGGAGGCATCTGAAAAAATACAAAGGAAAAGGCCTGCAGAAATAACCAACTCAGCCGGTTAAAACTGCTCTCTCCTCGCATGCTGCCCAGTGGTCTCCAGCTAACGTTTTCCCATAGCTACGTCCTCCACTTCAAGGACTCTCCAGCTCACACCTGTTGATTCATAGCTTGCTATCCAACTAATGTTCTTATCTCTGTAGCTGTGTAGGCATAACAAGACTGTGTAAAACTGCTTGTTACAATTAGAGCTCAGCCTTTGGATAGGAATCTGCTGAACAGGTCCAGTCTCTCTGTTCAAGAATCCTGTAATGGTGCTGATAAGGCCAAGGTCATGAGTTCTACAAAACAGACGACCTGTAAGACTAGTGGTCTGAAATTCCTTCCCCTTGCAGGCCCCCACCTGAAGATCCCCCTCCCATCCTGAGTCATGAGGCACACATGAAACCTCAGAAAAAGGAATCACGTGCCCCTTGCATGGACACTGCAAAGGTATATAAGCTGTAAGAAATCTAACCAAGGAGAGATCGTGCTTTGGGTCTGTTAAATGCCCCACATCTCTAACGGCATTAAATTCTCCTTCCTCTAACAAAGTTGTCTGAGTGTCTAATTTCCTCCATCGGGTGTTGCTTTCTGCAACATAATAGTTACATAATGGTGCACTTTTTCCAGGTTAGTATATTAAAACAAAAACTAAAGTGATTTATTTATCACCAATATGTCATAAAAGAAATATCAAAAAATTAGAAAAGTAATTTCAGTACAATGACAATTTTTCCTATTATAAAGACTTAATTTTTAAGAAACACTCTATCATCTTCCTTGTTTCTCTAGCTTTGATGGAAACTTTATCACCAATTGGCATTTTCCTAAAACAGTCAGGAATTTGGGAACCACAGTCTTGGCTTCCCATGTCATCACTATATAAATAGGAAATACTTCATGCATATGAAGCCTTAAACATATACACGTGTTGACTAGCATCATTTATTGAATTTAATTATTGCATAGAAGCTGTTTTTATATTCTGTCATAACTGTAACTTTTGGAAAATTAAGCAAGAATCGTTAAATGGTTTTTGCCTTTTCTGTTGGTTAACATATGACTTTGTCCTCTCATTTTTGGGAATTGTAACTTTGCATGACATTATTGTTTAATAGGATTAACATAAATTTAACAAAATTACTTAGAGTAACCACTTTTAATGATTCATTAGGGAAGTAAAGCCAAGGAAAAATAATTGGAGATTTGTAATTTATAGTAAGATATAGAATTGAAAATATTTACTCAGTGAAACTGCTTCATTAGGTAGACATATTGAGAAGACATAACCAAAACTTCATTTTTTTTATACCTCATGAGCAACTACTTCTATTATTTTCTTATGGATACTTTCAATGTTCTTTTGCAGATATAAGCAAAATGTATATTACATATTTTATATATTAACTTTCCACAAAATTAGAAACTATAGACCTTATATGCCTTTTATTCACTTAATAGAAATACCTTAAAGATATTTCCATGTCAGTACATAGACAATAACTTCATTCTACCTCTTTTCAACATTGAATGAAGTGTAACAAGCCTAGAGAGGGTATAGTTTTACATATTTATGCAAATGAAGTCATCAATTTGATTTTATCATCTGACGGCATATATGTTGGAAGTCTTTATTTAACAGTTAAATGTTCACATTTATTTTATGTATTTATCATTCCAGGCAGAATGTTTTTAAAATATTATGGTAGAGAGAGTTCCAATTTGCTTGTCGTTAAAGGTGAAAAACAATTACTCATTATACTATTACTCGGCATTTCCTGTAAATCCCTATTAAATGTACTCTGGAAGCAGTGACACAAGAACTCTGCAGCTCTTGCCAGTAATGATGAGTAGTCACAGACATACTATATTAAAAGAAATGGAAATAACTAAAACAAGTTAATAAATTCAAATGTTTTAAAATACTAAGTGTTATTTTATTTAGACTAATGATTTTACATTTACTCAGAACATACGCCCTATTTGCAAAGCAATTTCACACTTATACCAACGTTTCACATTAACAGTCCAGAAAAGAAAGCGTGGACTCCTAACTGACACCATCATCGCTTACTGTTCAAGAGTTTAGGCTGTGTCTGATGTAGCTTGGTTGTATTCCAGGAAAGTCACAGACAGGCTGTAGAACGCGAGGGAAAATGTATATTCCCTCAGCTCCAATTGCCTGATTTGTGAAACAGGAACCTATTTCATAATATTATTGCCATATTTGTATGATAAATATGTTTAACAAAAAACCTAGAAAATAGTATATATCCAAAAAAAACAATATGATGATGACAATGATGATGATGATGATGACGATGATGTTGATGATGCTTAGCCCCAATGGGAACAAAAATATTAACAGAAATAGTCAAAACAGTAACTAAATTATGCATGAGGTTCAATTCTCTTTGAAACTGGCATTAAAGTAAATTGAATTTAACCCTTAAACTTATATCCAATTAAGATAAAAGTTTATTTCTAGCATATGTTTTTAATAAAGATAAATATTTTATTAAAGATTTTGGTGGTGATATTTCCCAGTATCATTAAAAATGTTTACTTTGTAAAAGATTAATTTTAATAATGCTGCTGATGCTAACATGGTTGCTAAATTTTTATAATGATATAAAAATAAATTAAAATGAATAAGATATATATTTATAAATGTAATAATTCATAAAAATCATGTACATATTAGATATATGTGTTTACATATGTGAGTGTATAAAACTGTAGTTCTGAGAGTGAAGACGATATGTAACAAAGATTTGAATATACCAATGTGAGTTTTGTTAGACACCTTGGCAAAGCAAAGTATTTATTTTAGTTCTCACAGCTTTAGTATGCTACGCTGGACCACAACTGTTATGAACCTTAATGTAGTTTCCTAAATGTGCATCCAAGAGCATATGCCAAAGTGCTTAGAAGTGTATTGTACTTTTTATTCATATTCTGTACCCATGGACTTAGGTATTAATCACACATATCCAGGAAAAATATTTATTTGCTTTTACCATTTTGCAAAAACAAATTAATAATAATAAATAATATTGCTGTCCCTTACTCTGTTCCTTTTATTTGATCCTTCTCATTATACAACTTATAAATCTCACATCAAACTTTATTCCAAACTCCCTATGTATAACTTTGCCATTCATTATAATTACAATATCCACTCAATTTATCTTCATTCTAACTCATGATCTTGACTTAATAAAATTACACTGTTTGCACACATTTCATAAGATTTGCTTGATAAGATTAGGGTTGTCATTACAGTCATTTTTTAAAGGAAAAGGGAATTGATATCTGGCAAAACTAGTTTAGAATCTCTCTTCCATTTACTAGCTGAGGGATCCTATTCAAGCTATTTCAGTTTATTGGGTCTTGGAATCCTCATCTGTAGAGTGGGGCATTTTGTCTCAACTCATATCACTGTTTTACAGACTCAATAAGATGATATATATTAAGCTCTCCACAGAGCTCCTGAACAGAGTAGGCATTTGATACATAGTAATTATTACAATTACAGGCATATCTCAGAGATATTGGAGATTTAGTTTCACACCACCACAATAAAGAGAATATTGCAATAAAACAAGTCACATATATATTTTTTTGATTTCTCAGTACATATAAAATTGTGTTTATACTATACTGTAGTCTACTAAGTATGCAATAGTGCTGTGTCTAAAAAAGAAAAACAATGTTTATACCTTAATTAAAAAATACTTTATTGTTAGAAATACTAACCATCTGAGCCTTTAATGAGTTGTAATCTTTTTTTGCTGGTGGAGGGAGAGTCTTGCCTCAATATTGATGGCTGCTGACTGATCGGGGTGATGGTTGCTGAAATTAAAGTGTCCATGGGGATTTCTTAAAATAAGACAATGAAGTTTGCTACATTGATTGACTCTTTCTTTCACAAATAATGTCTCTGTAACATGCGATGCTGTTTGATGGCATTTTATCCACAATAGAATTTCTTTCAAAGTTTGAGTCCATCCTCTCAAACCCTGATGCTGCCTTATCAACTAGGTTTATGTAATATTCTAAATACTTTGTGGTCATTTCAACAATGTTCACAGTATCTTCAGCAGTCGATTCCACCTCAAAAAAACCCTTTCTTTGCTCATCCATAACAACTCATTAAATTTTTATCATGAGATTGCAGCAATTCAGTCACATCTTCAGGCTCCACTTCTAAGTCTAGTTATTTTGCTATTTCCACCACATTCAGTTACTTCTTCTGCTGAAATCTTAAATTCTTCAAAGTCATCTGTGAGAGTTGGAATAAATTGCTTCCCAACATTTGTTATTGTTAATGTTTCAACCTCTTCCCATGAATCATGAATGTTCTTTAATGGCATCTAGAATTGTGAATGCTTTTCTGAAAATTTTCAATTTACTTTGCCGAGATTCATCAGAAGAATCACTATCTGTGGCAGCTACAGCCTTATGAAATGTATTTCTCAAATAATAAGACTTGAAAGTTACAATTACTCTTTGATCCATGGGCTAAAGAACGGATGTTGTATTAGCAGGCATAAAAACAACATTAATCTCATACATCTCCATCAGAGCTCTTGGATGACCATGTGCATTGTCAATGAGCAGTAATATTTTGAAAGGACTCTTTTACTTAAAATATTCAGTAAACAGTGTTGTAAGCAGATGTGCTGTCACCAAGCTTTGTTTTTAATTTACAGAGCCCAGGCAAAGTAATTTTAGCAATATTCTTAAGGGCCTTAGGATTTTCAGAATGATAAATGAGCATTGGCTTCAACTTAAAGTCATCATCTTCATTAGCTCCTAACAAGAGAGTAAGCCTGTCCTTTGAAGCTTTGAAGAAAGTCATTGATTTCTCCTGTCTAGCTATGAAAGTCCTACGGGGTGTGTTCTTCCAATATAAGGCTGTTTAATCTACATTGAAAATCTTTTGTTTAGTGTAGCCACCTCCATTAATTAGCTTAGCTAAATCTTCTAGATAACTTACTGTAGCTTCTACATCAGCACTTGCTGCTTTATCTTGTACTTATATGTTGTAAAGACAGTTACTTTCCTTAAACCTCATGAATCAACATCTACTAGCCCCAAACTTTTCTTCTGCAGCTTCCTCACTTCTCTTAGCCTTTGCAGAATTGAAGAGGTTAGGACTTTGCTCTGGATAAGGATTTGATTTAAGAAAATACTATGGTTGGTTTGATCTTTTATCCAGACCACTAAAATTTTCTCCATATCAGCAATAAGACAGTTTTGCTATTTTGTCATTTGTGTGTTCACTGGAGTCACAATTTAATTTCCTTCAATAATTTTTCCTTTGGATTCACAAGTTGGCTAACTGTTTTGTGCAACAGACAGCTTTCAGTCTGTCTCAGTTTTCAACATGCCTTCCTCAGTGAGCTTAATTATTTCTAGCTTTAGATTTAAAGTGAGAGATGTTCAACTTGTCCTTTCACTTGAACATGTAGAGCCTATTTGTTTAAGGTTATTAATTGGCTCAATCTCAATATTGTTGTGTCTCAGGGAACAGGGAGGATCAAGGAGAGGGAGGAAGACAGGGGGAATGGGCGATTGGTAGAGCAATCAGAACATACACATTTATTGATTGTTTACCACCTTATATGGTTGTGATTTATGGCATCTCAAAACAATTATAATAATAACATAAATGATCACCAATTACAGATGATCACAAAAATATAATAATAATAAAAATGTTTGAAATATTGCAAGAATTACCAGCAAGTGACACGGAGACACAAATTGAGCAAATACTGTTAAAAAATGGCACTGATAGACTTGCTTGACACAGGATTACAATAAACCTTCAATTTGTAAAAAATGTACTATACATGAAGCACAATAAAGCAAAGTACAATAGAATGAGGTGTGTCTATATTCATACTTATTTTCTTTCTATATTCATAATTATTTTCTGAAGTGATGGCACTCCTCAATTATTGATGTGGGACTAATTTGTTTTGTTAGGCTAGAAGGCTCCCTTTAGAAATGATCTAAGTAGAAAAGATGAAGAATGAGTGCAGAGGAAGCAATGAGATGGGAACATTGGAAATTTATGTTGGGAATATTTTATTATGTGTCATGCAGCCAGAAGCACTGAAAATTCAAACAAATACTCTCTATGCAAATTATTGTACAGAGCTTTTAAAATGAGTTTACTTTTTGTTAACTTTTGATAGGTATCTGTTGAATTCTATTTTTATCAGATATTTTGCTTAGAGAATTATGAAATGAAGCAATTTGTTCATAGTATTTCTCCCTAGAATTGATTAAGTGGTTTGTATTGGGTCCACTCTGAATAGTATTTGAATCAATAGAATCCCATCATTTACATATCTACTTTGAGTTCATATCTCAGTGGAGAGTTAGCCCACTGTATACTTGTTCTGTCATTGATTACAACTAAAAACTAAAAACTAAATACATGAGCTACCCAAGAACTCTGAAAAGTTAAGAATAGAAGGCATGTTGGGGTTGAAAGTCAAATCTTAAAGAACAAGTACCACCGCGAATTTTCTGTTCTTTCCTTAATAGGGCTCAGCTTTGACTTGAAGGTACCAGAATCTCAGAAATGCTTGCAAGGTCAGGCAATAAAAGCTCTGAGAGAAACTATCTCTTTCTGACCAGAAGTCTGGAGTAAAGGGCCTCTGTGAGACACTGAGTGTAGGGTAGGAGGAATTCCTTGTTTTCCTTATATCTTTCTCCCAGCACCACACAAGAATCCCCAGTGTCAAAGTCCCACTGCTGCTGTGTCAGAGATGGTGGCAGTGCAGCCATGTGACACCTAAATTTTTTCTATTTAAACCAGGAAAGGGGGATCCTGAGGTCAGAAGTACATGGCGAGAAATTTTTGTAATTTTTTTCCTACTTTTCTCTTTCTGCCTCCCCTTAAAAGGGAAATTAGTTATATGAATGTCCATAATCATATAAGGGAATAATACCTTGAGATAAATCAATGTTTGTGATCAATGTCACTAGGAAAAGAGGCTTCTGTGATCTAGAGAGTCTAAAGAGGAAGGAACGAGGAACTTGAACATAGGACCTGCTAAGTCTGCACCTGAGCTGAGGTCTCAGGCTACTGAGCTGCACATGAATTGAACAAATAACTACTAACATATATATCAGAGGCTTTGAGAACTGGACTACAGTATAAACTACCACTCAAGTCTGCCCAAAAAGAGCAATATCCTTGGCCATAAAACAAACCTTATTAAGATAATTTAAATAATATAAAGTATGCCATCTTACAATAACAGAACTAAGCTAGAAATCAAATATTCAAAGATATCTTGAAAACAAATATTTGGAAATTAAAGTACTCCTATATAATCTATGGATAAAATAGTAATCCTCAAGGAATACCAGAAAATGCTTTAAACTAAAAGAACATGAAAATATATCATAATTTGTGGAATTTTGGATTAAAGGGTGCTTATATGAAAATAAATACCTGCAAATTCTTATATTAGAATAAAGAAATTTCTCAAATAAAGAACCTAAGATTTCACTTTGAGAAACTAGTAAAAGAAGAGTACATTCAATTCGAATCTAGCAGAAGGAAAAATATTAATGAAGAGCAGAAATCAAGGAAATTAAAAACAAAAAGAATAAACAAAAATTGATGGAATAGAAAACTGCTTAAGTAGCAAGTTATGGTCTTTGGCATCAAGACTGACAAAGCAAACAAGGAAGGAGTAAACATCTATTGAATAAAATGGTTTCAAGGAGCACAGAGAGAATTAAAGTGGTGGTGGAATTATTACTCCTTTCAGTAGGGGAGTAAGGAGGAACTCTCACTGACTATCACCTTTAAGTTGACATTTGCAGAATCTCACCACGGAGAGAGTTCATGCAAGAAAAAGAAGGGCAACTGAATTGGAGATGGAATGGAGAATGCAGCAAATATAATGTTTCTGAAGCAGCGGAGAGAGTAGTTTGTACAGGAATTAGCGGTTATTAAATAACATGGATCGTGGTAGAAGCTATGAGAATCATTCATTCACTTTTTTATTCAAGAAGTAGTCATTGGGTGCTACTACTTGTTTTAGGTGCTGGGATTAGAGCAGTTAGAAAAAGTTCAAAGCAATTGCTCTCATGGAGCTCTCAAACTTATGGGGAAACATGGTTAACAAATAAATAATAAGTATGTTATTTTTCCAATGATGCTATGGATAAGGTGAAGTAGGTTAAATAGAGAGAGAGAGTGTGAAGAAAGGGTGAAGAGTGTTATTTCAAGGTAAGTGGTTAGGGAAGGCCTTTTAATGAGACAAACTTTGAGAAAAGATCAGAAAGAAGAGGAGTTAACCAGAAAGAAAACTGGCTGAGAAAGATTCAAGGCAGAGGAGACAGCAAGTGTCTTGTGGTCAGAAAATGTATTTGAGAAGCAGTAAGGAATTGAGTGTAGCTGGAGGAGAGAGAACCAGAGATAAGGGAAGCGAACAGCCAGATCACAGAGTGCCAACTAAATGGGCTGTGCTGACTGTGGCTTCTACTGCAACTGCAGGATTTCTGGTGGATTTGAGATAAAACCTGAGTTATATTTTAAAACTCTCTTTCTGGCTGCTAGGTGGAAAATAGACTAGTGGGGAGTGGGAGTGGAGGGATGTGAGGGGAAGAAAACCGTATTGGAGTGGGTTTCGATGGGAAATAGAAGTGAAGACAACTAGTTTAAACAACTTTTTAAAATCATTTTGCTGTAAAGGGAAGAGGAGAAATGGAACATTGTCTAGGGCAACATGTAGTATAAAGGGCAGGTTTTTATTATTATTTTTTTAGATGGAAAATTTGAAATGTGTACACTTAGGGAAATGATCCACAGATCTGGGAATACCGATGATGCAGAATATGGGGAAGGAGAGGATTACTGTAGTTCAGAGCCCAAGGGTTGTCAAGTGTGGAGGGCTTGGCTGGAAATACAGGTCTGGGCAGTGTATGCTTGGTTAAGGTGAGAAGGCAGATGTATGTGGCCTGTCTAATATGATATAGAGAACTTATGGAATGTCTTCCTGATTGCTTCTGTGTATGTTTGTGATTTTCCCTATAGAATTAGAAATAAGTTCATCTGTGAAATGAAAGTGCATGTAGGAGATTTTGGAGAGCTGAGGTAAGATGAAATAATTTTGTTTAGAAAAAGAGAACATTTAGTAGAGAAATAGTATATTTGTGGTTGTGGGTATACAGAAGAGGCTCTGAAATCAACATTCCTAGTTGCATCCTGACTCTGCCACTTAGTGTCTGGCCCTGGGCTAATTACTTAAAATTTCTACTCTTCAGTTTCTTAACCTTTAAAATGGGGAGGAAAATAGTACCTATATTACAGGGTGCTCTGATGATTAAATGAGCGACCTTCCTCTCCCCTCCTCCCTTCCCCCGCACACACACACACACACTTTTAGGATAGTTCCTGACATATATGATGAGCTCAATAGTTACTTAATATTATTATAGTAAAGTTTTATTGTAATAATGCTTATTATTTCTGTAACATATACATTTTTTATGTTCTAAAGTCCTTCCAAACTGTATTTGATTTGTTTTGAACCCCTGGAAAAAGTGGAGGTAAATTAGTCAGAGTTCTCCAGAGATCCAGGAAAAAGTTGAAAGCAGTCTAGAGGTAGAATTCCTTTTTCCTCAGGGGACCTTGGTTTTGTCTTTAGACCTTCAACTGATTAGACGAGGCCCACCTATACTCTATATGGTGATCTGCTTTATTCAAAGTCTACTGACTAAAATTTTAATAAAATCTAAAAAGAAAAAAAAAACCCTGTAGAATGGTGTTTGACCGAAAACTAGGTACCATGGTCCAGTCAATTTAACACATAAAATTAATCATCACACGGTATAACCAGAAAGGTTAGAATCTCAGTCTGCCAGTTCTTATTCTTTAATTCTTTTCTCTATTACGTGTTCTAGAAAGACAAATCAGAGTACTTGGTATGCAAACTTGGGCTTTCTTATCAGTTCACAGAAATACTAGCAAATTTTCACTTTGACAAAAATTTAATAAAACTATCAAAAGTCAATGTAGCTGTGGAAAAGATGTGGAAATTAAACCAAACAAATGGCACATAAATAACTATGAACAAGGTACTGCTATTTTGTATCATAAAATCTCCACTTCAAACTTAAGAATTTTAATATTTTGAGTTCCATACTATAGACAAGGAAGAGATTATGATATATGCTCTAGAGCACACATGGTAAGTCTGGGATTCAAATTCAGAACTCTGTTCTTTCAGAGTCTACGTTTTTTTTTTATTTTGAAATATTCTGCCTCTTGGTGTAACTTGAAAACAAGACACAGGGTTGAGTTCGGGCTCTATCACTGGCTAACCATGCTACTTGGCATATCCCTTCACTGAAATAAGTCCCAATTTCCTTCTTTATAAGTGATAAAAATAACATCTGTCCATCTTATCTAGCAGTACTTTTTGAGGTCCAGATGAGAAATTTATGGAAAAGTTCTTTTAAACTTAAAATAAGTCTTCATATACAAGTTCTTTATTATTATGAGAAAGAAGATTAGCACTTTCTCTGGTATATATTGTTCTAATGAATTATTTTTTAAAATGGAGTTACATCACTACTGTTGAGATTGGAAACCCACATAATTTAAAAAATAGAGGGTTTTCCAATTTACACTGATTATTGTTATCTCTACCATATTTAAAAAAAATAAAAGTAAAAATTAATTTAGTTTAAGGTAAGAAATGTTGACTACTTGATAACAATTTAAGTTTGCATTCAGTAAATTGCAACATTACATTTAGTCCCCAAGAAAAATACTAACAAAATATATTTTAATTTTAAAAGGCATGTTTCCAGCTGGATGCTTCTACTCTGCTGACACACACCTGCCACATAATGCCAGAAGCAGAATTGGACTTATATGATTAATAGATACATCTCACAATAATTTCTGTGGGATGGACCTTCAGGGCTCCAGTCATTTGGGATTTATTTAACTTCAGTTCTGTGACAGGCCAGCAAGAGCTAGAGATATAAAGCAGCTAAAATGACGACAAAATTCAACAACTCAAGATTTTTAAAAAAGTAACGTTCATTTCCTCTAAATACAATAAATATCTGAGACTATTCTTTATATTTATTTGACTTTAATAGTGAAATCCAAAAAGTACTAAATTAATAAAGTCATTCAACAGTAGAAAGTACAAGAAAGTAATCTTTGATTTCAGGCCTATACAATGATTCTTCTATAAAGATATTCAAGTCACATTTATAAAATGCAAATCACATTAATCTTCATCTGTTCTTTCATTAATTTAATTTTAATCTAATGTTTGTCAAGCAACTGTAACACATGATTGGGGGACAAAACTGAATTAAACATGTGGACTTAATTAAACAGTGGACTTAAGGGCTGATGGTTTAAGAATGGATTCAAGAACATATACAGAGCCTCAAAAAATGAGAGCGATGATAAAAACCAATCTTTCTTTCCTCATTAATTAGATTAGTGAGTATTGATTGAGTAATTAGGATATGTCAGGTAATGTGCTGGTAAAGAACCTGAAATTTAAGAAAAATATAAACATAGTTCCTACTTCTAGGAGCAAATAGTCTTGTAGGGAAGATAAACATAAAGAGACCACTGGAATGCAATTTAGGAAATTCAATGATATAAATTAATTGATTAATTAATCAATTTTATAACAGAAATGGCTTACTTTTTATAGAGGATGGATTTAGAGGCAAATAGATGTTTGTGTTAGAAAAATAAGTAAAGTGTTATTCCACCAATGAGTAAAATGGTTAATAGATATTGGGGTAAACAGGAAAAAAGCAATAAAGAAATGTAGGTTACTTTTCGAAGTGTAGGAGGAAAAGGGTGGGAAACAGAGGGGAGAAGTGAGTTAAATAAAGTGATATTTATTTTGTAGGTGACAGTATTAATAAACGAAGAAATTGTTGTGGAAAAAAAAATCCTTGATTTCAAACCCATCTTTGTCAATTTCTAGGTGTGTGCCCCTCAGCTTGTTACATAGGCACAAAGTGGGAAGAAAAATATCTCCTCTTAGGTTGTTGCGAAGAATAATTGAGAAAATGTAAGTAAAATATTTGACATGATTACTGACTCTAGTAAGAACTCAGGAGCAGACAGAATAATAAGGAACTTAATGAAGATGATGATGAAGTATTTATTCTTTGCACTTTCAAAACCTAATGGCCTTCAATATTCACTTAATCTGTCTTAAAGTTTAGTTTGTTTTTTATCCCTATTTTTTGACACCCCTTCTTAACCTTCTCCATTTCCATTGACCCACAGGAGTTTTTCTGGACATGACAAGACCATTTGTGCCAAGATATCCTTAATCACGTGGTTGCTTTTATCTGAAAATGTCCTCCCCCGATTTTGGCAAAACTCACACCATTCACCTTGAATTCAACTTGGTTTTCGATAACTATGAAGTCCTTGTGGAGTCCCTCTACCCTTGTTGGAACTCATCATCTCTTTATGTTCTTTCCTCATAGCACTCTTGACACTTTCTTACAATCCCTACATAATTTCATTCCACTGTTTTGCTTAAATAACTATCTCTCCAATTATCACTACCTTAAGGATAACCTAACCATCAAGATGCACTTAATGTTGCAGCCTAAGTACCCAGTACAGTACCTAGTACATAGTAGGACTAAATGTCTAAGTATAATAAAGAGCTTTGTGTAGATTTCTGCAGTTACAATTACAGATATAAATAAAACAAAAGAAACTTAATACATGAAGTCGACATAATGCAGGAGGAAGGCCAAAAGGAACCTGAGAAGTTGCAGCAAATACAGGAATAGAGGACAAAGAATTTTCAGTAACAATAAACATATCATCTCTCATGATGAATTCATGCATGTCTAATCCATCAGTTTATATAAATTCTAAATCTTAAATATGTCACTAATGTTTTTTACTTCACTCCGCCTCTGCATTCATTCTATCTGGATTGTTGCAATATCTTTCACCTGTATTTCCCAGCTGTCAATATGATTCATCTCCTAAAAATTATATCTCCAAATACAAACTAGGATGAATTTTATTAAGCATGTATCCTTCTTAAGCCATGTCATTCTCCTGATTAAAGCCCATCAATGTCCCTATAAATGGTGTCCAGGTAAGTAAGAATAAAATCTACCGCGGCCTACATGGCCTTTGTTCACCTCTATAATTCCAACTTGCAATGTTCCCTAGCCTATATGGTAAATACTACCGTCTATATGAAATATAAATTCTATAGTTCTTCCTAACTGTAACTCCTTCTTGACATATAGGTCTTAGCGTAAATAATTTCTCCTCAGAGACAGTTTTCCTGAGCACCTCTTAGGATTGATTTTGGCCAATTGATATAACCAATCCAAAACAAAACCAAATAAGTAAAGCTATGAATAAATAAAAATGGGCTTCTCACATAATATAAGTAGGCAGGGTAGGATTGAGGTGGTAGCTAGTTCTGTTTTTCACTTGATCATTTGAATGGATGGGAGGGGTTGTATTTTAAAGGTTATCTCATAGCAAAGAAGGTATATCTCCTATTGAGTTAATTCTCTTAGAGCAGCTTCTTCCAAAGCCCCGCATAACAATTATAAGTATTTTTCATTGGCCTGACCTTAATCTCATGACAAAGTAAATTGGTAAATATAATCTTTAAGCTTGGCAATTAAGTCAGAGGCCTTTAATGAAAGAAGCTATTAAAAATAGATGTAGGTCAGCAGCTGGCGGTCTTTGCCACAATTCTTTATATAAATCATCATCATTTCCCATCTTGTATACCTACTCATCTCTCACTGTCTTATTTCATTTCTTATACAGAACCTATTCATCCATGAAGTTATTGCATTTAATTTTTTATTATGTGACAACCTTAAACCACCACCACCACCACCACCACCACGAGTACATAGCCATGAAGCCAGGGCCTCTCCACTTAATCACTAGGTATCCTTAGTGCCTAGGACATTACTTACATTTAGTAAGTCTCAATTCCTATTTTATAAATGAATAAACTGATAAAACATGTTAGATAACCTATACCTGAGGCATTATGTGTCTGTTTGAATATTTTTGTTGTTAAAATTTATATAAACTTAAAGTTTTTAATTCCCTATAATGCCTTGATTTTTTTAATTTTCTTATAAATCCTCCAAAAAAAAAAAAAAAAAAAAAAAAACTCATTCTTTGTTACAGAAAGAATACTTGGTCCCCATAGTCAGCATACATTTTATTCAGCATTTGGCACCTGAAAAAAAAAGCCTATTAATTTATTTGAGAGTTATTGAAATCCAATTCTGACAAATTTGGATAATAAAAAATAATATGACATTACATAATTGATGGAAGAGTGGAAAAATCTAATCACAAGGAGATTGGCATTGTTGCTGGGAGTCAATATTAACTAGAATTGGGGACTTGAATTCTGTCATGACCTCAGCACTCAGCCATCATTCTCTTGACCAACAGAGAAACTCTCCTCATGGGGGTAATAGGATTTCCAACAGTTCTAGAAGTTGATATTTTAAAACTTTTGCCTCCTATTTGGCAAAAAAAAAAAGAAAAAAAAAATCAAGTCAAATATTTGGTGACAAGAAAATCTAACTTTGGGTGGTGAACACACAATGAAATATATACATATATGACATATTGTTGAACTGTACACTTGAAGCTTATTAGAACATATTTGATTTTATTAATCAATGTCTCCCCCAATAATTTTAATAAATAAATAAATAAACATTCAAATAAAAAAAAATCAAGGAAATGTTCCTCAATCATACCTAGTGTCAGAGTCATTTAAGAACAAGAGGGTTGTCCAGAACTCATATGGTGAGAGCTTGGAAGATAGCAGTTGTCAGAATATGGGGAAAAAGGAGTAATAGGGCAGATAGGTGCTTACCAGAGAACGAACAGCATTTATGACAATGAACATACATGCATGCACTGTTATTTCCCCTGTTAGCCTGTAAAATGATTGATAGGGGGTATATTGGTTCACAATATAAGGTTAAGCAAACATGTAGAAAATGTGTAGGAATATAAATGGCATGTCACTGGTGTATATGTGTTAATGCATGGATTGAGTGCATTTGAAACAATTAATGTATAATGATGAAACAATTGTAACAGTATCTAGTAGTAAGTTGTACCTTTATGCTAACATTGAGTCCCTCTCCCAGAGGTTATTTCTACTTGCATATCAAGCACACACATACATTCATTAAGAGTAACACTATATATCATTAAAAAAACAAAAAAAACAGAAAGCAACTGCATTCTCTGTATTGCAGCAAGTTGCCTAGTATAGTTATTTGACCCATCTATCTATAGTCACAACGTTAAACTCAAGAGAAAACCATAATATTAACTCTTGCATGCAGTAAATGCAAGCTGAACTATGTTTATATGAAATTATTAGTCAATGTATAGCAACATAAAACCTTTTTGATGTTGTCAAGTGAGAATTAAACAAAAAGCCTGATAATGTAAAAAAAATAGGTAAAGGTGATCATTAGATTTTTCTTAGAATATTGAAAGATTCAAAAGTTTTCTAGTGTATGACTATATAATATTTATACATGCATATTGTACAATGTTTTTAATATTTCAGTTTAGATATTTCGGTGGTTTGGAAGTATTAATAGTATAGTATAGCTGCACCTCTTCTTTCCTCTGCTTCCAACTATGAGCTCAAGATTGTTTCCTTCAGGGAATTAAAATTCCTTCCCAGCACTTTGCTTTCTCCCCCCCCACCCCGCCTCTATGTTATCACACATCTCATCTCGCTAAGAGACCAAATCCATATCTAAATACAAATGTGATAAAAATATATTTATCAAGGAAAGAAAGTGATATTCTTTATTTGAATTCAAATTGATGGAGACATTTCGAATTTTATCTGGCAGAAGAGAGCATAGTTTGCAAATAATATGTTGGAGGAGAGTCTCCAGAGCATACTGATGTATGTCAACTGGAGGCTAGATTTAAATAATTAGTGTAATCACCATTTGTGCAATAGAAATATGATATTTTTACTCTGCACATTACTGCTGCAGAGATCAAATCCAGAAAGCTCGTCTTCCAGGGACTTTAAGATCCACCGTCTTGACTGAGCTATAGAGAAATTTTACCTTCAGCTGAGAGTCAGAAGTTGCATTGGTAAAGATGAAGCATTATGAGGGAAAAACAAAATTAACAATCTCCTCGTGGAAAACCAAGACTTACTAATGAGCACAAAGCATTAGTCAGAGCCAATTTTTTTTTCTGTTTTTAACCACAGGATGTGGCATAATCTTTTTACAAGTTCACAGTGTTTTATCTTCGCACAGGTCCACGCAGGATGTGAAGGGTCAGGAATGAGGTAACCCTGGGGAACCGGACACACCACATTGTGACTTATTTGGAAGTTCGGGGGTTGGAGAGGGGGGAAAGATGAGTGTGCAACATTTCCAACTAAAGAAAACTCGAGGTTTTCTGGAGTTATGCAAGATAACCAAGACGGACGAGAAAATCTATTGAGACCTGCCAGCAGTACCTCCTTGAGGCCTGATTATAACAAAAATGTTTTCAAACTGGAAACACAATGGTCAGCTATGAAATTAATGTCAATATTTCCTCAGCTTAAAGAAATCAATTTTTTTCATAATTCTTGTGACTTGATGGAAAGAAGTATGAAATTTTCTTTTTATACCAGCCTGTCATTTTTATCACTATTTACATGAATTTTTAAAAAGCTATGATAGCTTTTTTATATTTCCCACGATTTCTTTACTTACATGTTGTATATAACTACCCATTTGCAGTTTACAAAGTGTTAATAAAATACCTAGCCACACAAACACATCTCCATCCTGTTTTTGCCTCAGTAAGTTGTTTTTTGTAGCCAGGACAAGGACTGTTTTTCAGAATGTTATTGGAAAATAACTCAGGAAAAAAAGATAAATATTATGGATTTATTTTCCTTCCAGCCCCTTCTACTTTTACGCCATACATATAATTTTAGCACTCTTTTCTTCCATGACAGCTTGTGACATAAGTCAATCGATACTAGGCTCATCACCACTTCCTTGTTTGCTAGGAACTTTAGAACAATTGTACTACACAATTATATTGATCCATAAATAAATGGCAGATGGCCTGACTGGCAGTTTTCTTGTTCTATAGAAATGATAAAATGGACCCAAATATTCCAAAGTACTGTAGCTCACTGGAGAATAGATGTATAATCCCCAATGAATACAAACAGAAAGGAGAACTGCAAGACCTAAGATTTTTCTTTACCAATAATTATATCTGTAGGCCCATATGTTATAATTTTTAACAGGTATGATCTTGTTTAAATATTATAATGTTGATATTGGTAACAATGCTTTTGGGAGACCAATGTTGAGGAAAGTACAACAGAAATAAAAAGACTAAGTAAAATCCTAAGACCTACTACTGTAACAGCTCATTCTGAGTTAGGAGAGATGGTGCATACCTTAGAGACCCCAAAGAGAGAATGGTGTAAAACAAATAGACAAGAAAATTTTGATACATCAATATGTGAGGTAAAAATGTCATATGTCGGACAGGAAGTATTGAGCCTTCCAGCTCCCATACATTGCTCCCCGCCCTCCATTCCCTAGATAAAAAAATTCGTGGTTTTCAACACCAAGGAACAAAGTGTCTGCATAATTCCTATAACTTTACTGGACAAAGTGATTTTTTTCTGTGATGGGTTGGTCAGAGGTATGTCTGAGGCAAATGATGACAAGAGTTCTAAGATTATACAGGAGATCATGGAAACTAAAAGTTGGGTAGAGTGGTTTTAGTTTCCTTATCAAGATAAGCCATTGTGTTAATTTACATACTAAAGAAATTCGAAAGAGTAATTTTGTAAAAATCAGTTGTCACAAATGTCTAGATCAATGTCCTTTTGTCCCTTTCACTAGGATTCTTCTTATCTGGTCATTGTTGAAGTATGTCAAGGGATGATACACTTAATGAGTGTATATTGTTAATTAACTCTCCCTAACTCTCAACGGACTGTGAGAGGAGATGCACCAAAACTGATATCACAATCATAGATATTAACCCAAATAATAAAAAGTCCAGGAAAAGTATGTTTTGATTCTGAAAATGAGTCAAAATATTTTTCTCCTTTAAAAAAGGGATTTTAATTTTTTTTCTTTCTTCAATAAGTTACAGGTTTTTGTACAGGTTTTGACCCTGAAGTTATATTTTTCTGTCCAAGGACTACTTATGAAATAACTAAAGTTCACTGGTTAAGTGCAACGGGTGTACATGTACATTTATGTGTATGTATAATAAATAGCTATCTATGAACCATGAGGAACTGATAATTTTTGACCTCCAAAATGGAAATTTGTATAATTCAACATGCAGTTAACAAATTCATAAAATAGAAAGACATTAATCTTTTTTCCCATTGTCACTCCTGAGTTTTCCAGTACATGGGAAGTGTTTAAAAATTATTAGTACTTCTAATTCAAAGAGGCCTAACTCAAATGCAACTATTACCAATGATGTGCCTGACCTTCCCCAGCAGGTAATAATTTGTCTTCTCAGCAAAAGCAATGGCATCTTGCCAGCTTTAGAGAAAAGCTTAGAAATAAAAATGTTTTACTGCTCTTTCTCATATGAGTTTATAGATCTGAGCTTTTGTTGCCACTATTATGTAAGCATCAGTAGTTTTCTGGGTCTATTCTCATGTCCATCATTTTGTTCCTCTAAATTACTGTGGTATTAACTTGAACAAAGTTGAGAAAAATAAGTTTTCAAATGTCAATAAAATATGAATTGATTACAGATATTAATGTCCGAAACTACTAAAATATACAACATTCTTCCTATGAAATCATATAATATTAGATTTGGAAGAAATTTATAAACCATTTACCTCCAACTTTAAGAAATTTATAAAAGTAAGAGAAGATTTAGAAATAATAGATTACCCCAAGATCATGAAGCTAAATAATGGTAGAAATTTTCCTGATTACTGCCTAGGCAAACATGCTACCTACCATTTAAATGTATTTTGGAAATTCAAGTAAATTGTTTCCTCAAAAATCTCCAACCTCTCAATGTTGGTCACAGTGTGTTTATGTGCTTCTGCTTACTTCACTTCAACAGAGATCACATTCGCTCCACAGCAATGATCAAGTGACTCCAATTCAGATATTCGTTCAACATCCTGTTCACACAGCTTATCTCCAAGGCTGTGAGTACAACATATAATCTACATAACCCAGATGCTGGTAAATCACTTCCTAATTGCAGAATCTGGAGTTCAAATGCCCACATGAGCATGTAGTTAGACATCCTAGGCCTGCACTGTCTCAAGCAACATTATGTTATAGTAATGTCATTCTGGTTTTATGGTAGAAAGAATCATACAATGTTTGGCTTCGGAAGTAAAATGCCTCTCCATTCAGATCAGATACATATAGTAAATGCACTCACGAATTAGATAAATATATTTCAACAATGAACAAATATCTAACGATTATAGGATTTTATCTGTAGAGCTCTTTGTAGTTATTATTTATTTTGAAAATTGCTTTCCAGCTAATGTGCAGAGAGGAGACAGTCTAAAATTCTCAGTTTTCAAAGAAATTGTCGAATCTAGCTGTAGGTATTAGCAACATGTGTCTACCCCTTATCACAGAAGTTATTATCTTCTCTTCCAGAATGAAAGTATCTTGCTGACATTTTAGAAAATTTGAAAATTCTTTTCTTCTATATAGCCATAGTCTATTTAAACTATCAATTGTTTTACTAAGAACGAATTTGCTTTATTACATATTTGAGATTTTTGTCCATTTTAATACTTCACTTACTAGTTGGTTGTTCATAAAAAAGACAAAATTTTTTTTTTCTCAATAAGAGAGAGGAGAGAGAGAGCAAGAGTGAGAGAAAGAGGGAGAGAGGAGATACAGAGCACATTAGCAATTTCGGTAAAATTCTCTTTCATTATTCAGAATTCTTTTTTTTGCCTAGAAATCAACTGATGAATGAATTAAATATATCTCAATTTTCAAGGCAAAATATTTCCTCAAGCAAATTTCTTACTTTTCCCTGGAGAAATGAATTACACAGGAAAAATTTTTTAATAATTAAAAACAAAACTTGAAAACAATGGCCATTACAATATTAAGACCATATAAAATAATATTAATCTATACCGTCAACTGTAAAATTTGGCATTAAAGAAGAATTCAATTTTTTTACAACAATAGCATAGGCCAAATTGGGATTGTCAGTGCAAGGTTTCTTTTCCTTTGAAAAATAATGACCCTAAGAAGTCCTTGGCCACTTATTTTTAACTATTTATTTCATTATTAATACATAGACAACAGCAACAGCAATAATAAAAGGGGCAGTCAATTTCTCTTTTGGTGTATAACAGAAAAGGCAGTTATTAAAATAAAAACTATATCTTAGGTTAAATTCTTAATTGAAAGCCCTTAATATCTTAGCTAGAATTTATTAACAGTTTTAAAATAAAGCAAGTATTTGAAGGACTTTTGAAAGTTTTTTGTTCTTAGAAAGTTTCATGGAAAGGTCTCATGGCCTTTGAGATAATTAGTAGCTTTTCTCTATTTCTAAGTCTATTTTAGTTTTCAAGGTCATTTTTATATACTCCAAAAACTCAGAATGTCAGTTCTGGTCAAACGAAAAAGGTTTGATAAGCTCTGACAAATAAGTCACTGTAATACTCACCTTAAGCGAAAACATAAGAGTAATAAAAATGTCATAACTGTGGTGGCTCCCAGGATCCACTCATTGATTCCAAGCACAAATTGACCTTCAAGTGCACGAAGGCACTATCTTTGGCTTTGTGGATATTAAAAAATGAATACATCACAGAATCTTCTCTCAAGGTGCTTACATGTAAGTATAGAAGGTGTACTGTACTCTGTCAATTTTACTAACTTAATAAACTTTCATTGTTTGATAATTTAGAAACGTTTATTCTACAATATTTAGAAGAATTCCAGATGTCAAAAGCTGGCTTTTTAAAAATATGATTCATTAGCGTCCCTTTAAAACGTCTTAACTGTTTTCATTGAGTGGTTTAAAAGAGTTGCATTAATTCTTCTTTAATTTCACTGATACAGAATCAAAGATATGGTATTTTAGAGTTATGGAGTCAAGTTCTTTCTTACTACTTGTTTAAGAAGTAAATGAAGAAGTCATTTTAGAAGTTCTTGAGGCTGCTGAAAAAAACTTCATAGCTTAGAACAACAAAAATTTATTCTCTCAGTTTTGGCAGTCAAAAGTCCGAAACCAAGGAGTTGACAGTGCCACACCCCCTCTATAGGTTCTAAGGAAGATTTGTCCCTTGCCTGTTCCAGCTTCTGGTGACCATTATCAGTTCATGGCTCATGGCTGCATCACTTCAGCTTCTGCTTCCACCTTCAAATGGTCTCTTCTGCCAGAAGATGTGTAAGCACACTTGTCTGTGAACACAGGACCCACCTTTATAATCTAGGATAATCTTTGTATTTCAAGATCCTTAACTTTTTCATCCACAAAAATCCTTCTTCCAAATAATTTAACACTCACAGATTCCAGGAATTAGGATGTGGGAGCCAACATTTAATTTACCACATAAGTAAAGAAAAGGAGAGCAGCCTTGTTCATTTACAGCATCCTCTAGGAAGATCAAGATAACAGATTGAGTCACTTTTGAAATGACTACCCTTCCTGAAAATTCTAACAGATTGTTTCCTTGAGTAGAGAGTTTGACTTGATGGGGATGGGCATGCATTCTCTTCTCTTATGGTAGCTAGACTAAGATGTTTTCCAAGTAGTTGTCAAAAATTCAGCACTAAATGCCAGCTTTGGGGAAACAGGGAGAGAGCCAAGCGCCTTGGGTACACATGTGAGAAAGCAAGTCTCAAAGCTCATGCCTAGACTGTATCATCAACAGGTTTTGAAATAATATTTAATTTTATAGCTCTAAATTTTATCCCCATTGAAGAATTACTCATTGGTTGAGAGTCTCAATCAGGTGTTTGCAAAATACAACTCACATGTCAAATCCAGCCTTCTACCTTTTTTTATATATATAGAGCATAGACAAAGACTGCTTTTAGATTTTTAAATAGTTGTAAAGAATCAAAAGAAGAATAATCAAATTTTGATGTTCGTAAACAAAATTTTATTAGAACACAGCCATATCAATTCTTTGGTGCATTTTCTATGACTGTTCTCACACTTCAGTGGAAGATCTGAGTAGATGCAGAAGAGAATATGCAATATCCTCAATTTTCCCTCTTGGCCTGCAAAGCCTAAAATATTTAGTCTCTGAAGTTTGGTTCCTTAAAAAGTTTGCTGAGACCTGTCCTAGATTTTGAACTATCAGATTATTCTGTAGCAAAGTGTAAAGTTTTGAGATTCCTTGCATTTTGTGTAATTTATATCAATAAAATAGAACTGTCTTCTCTTTTGAGTATCAAGTATTATAGATAATGATGTTATTATATCTCTTGACTTATAGAAAAGTTCTGACTCTTTCTTTAGAAAAATGCTGGCTAGTTTGCCCCAATTTTTAGAACTGCCGTCATACTTACCACTCAGAACTCAAAAACAAGTTCTATTCTAACATTTATGTCAGGTATTCATTTCCATATCTGGAATGCCAATGACTAGGGATATTAATCTCAGGACTTCAGAATTATTTAAATAAAGATTGTGAGTCAGAGAGAGAAAAAGAGAGAGAAAGAGAGCACATTCCAGATTTTTTAATCCTTAATTTTCTTCTGAACATTTCTTCTTTTTTTTCCCCTTTAGAGAATGCTTTCTGAGTATACTTTCCTATTTCTGAAATAATTAGAACTATCATTTTTTTTAAAAAAGTAGGCTAAGCTTACGTATTTATTCATGTCATTAAATTGCAAGTTCAAATCAAGATAAAGTAAGATCTGAAGTTTTTTGCACCAAAAACATAATTAGAGGAAGAGAAAATAAATATCGTATTTTAAGTATAAGATCTTAATTATAAATATTTAGTAAACTTTTCCCCAAAATTTAATTTTGATAATTGTATACATTTTAAGACAAAAGAGGAAACAATCTTTTCAAAATCTTTTTATGGTACAATTTGTAAGAATTAAGTGGTAAGGTCACATTAAAATTATATGATTTATTAATAATAATGACAGGCTACTAAAAAAATGGAATGAATGGTTTTTTTCAAATGCATAAATATATATCTAACTGTGTGTATGTGTGTGTATGTGCATACAAATTTTAAATATAAAGACTTATGCATGTCAGCAAAAGCATGCCAAACTAAGGGAGAAAGAAACACTATGGACTTAACTGCAACAGGAAGAATTTAGAATGTAACTCATGTTTTTTTCAGGTAAGATATCATATACAAAGGACAATTTGGACATCATTTTGCAAAAAGTAATATGACATAGTACTGTCAAATGACTTCTGTGATTCTTTACATTTTTAATACTTAATATTATTTGAAATTCACATATAAAGGGAAGAAGACATATATGTGTATTAAGAGAATCAAGACATTTATTACAGAATATTTTAAAAAGCAAAGCATTAGAAAAATTTTAAAGCCCATCGATAGAAAAATATATACCTAGAGGCATGTTTATACAATGGAAACATACACAATAGTTAAAGTTGAATACGCTAGACTGGGGTTGGCAATTTTTATTTTTCGATAAATGGTCAGATAATAAATATTTCAGGTTTTGAATTTCAAGAAGCAAAATCAAGTATGCTATGTAGGCACTTACATAAAAGATAAAACAAATATCCGCATTTTTTATTAACGAAGTTGAAAATGGTAATAATAATAATTGAATATAATTTTGTAACATAACTGGGCTAGATTAGGGAGGAAGCAGAGGGCAGACACCAAAGTTGTGGCCAACAGAAGAATGGTGAAGCAGAGAGACTCTTTAGAAGGGGAAGTAGACAAGACTGCAGAGAGCACTTCCCCCAGGACCCCATTCCCAGGGGTTGTGCTGTGTTCGGACACTGAAGGTAGATTCCAGAATGTTTATGGTCAGTGAGTGTGGTGAGGAATGTCTAGTTAAAATAAAGCACGTGTGTTAGAAGACTAGGTTTGAGGGGCATGAAGACACACCCTAGTCTCTTCTATAATGATTGAACTCTGCCACTGCAGCACGAGAACAGCCATAGAAAGCATGTAAATAATAGGTGCGGCTGTGTTCCGACAAAACTTTATGTCCTGACACATCATTCTTCATTTGACTGCTTTTTAACCATTTAAAAATGTAAAACCCAGGCTGTAGAAAAACCTGAGGAGGCCAGATTTGGTGTTTGGGCCTTAGTTTGTCAGCCCCTGAACTGAAGCCATATGTATCAACATATACTCAAAAAACATTATCCTGACTGAAATAAAGAGGCTGAGAAAAATAGGGGTACTCGTCATCTTTTTCCATGTTATGCTGAGATAACAAACAGCCCTCAATCTCAGTGTCACTGTAACAACAAAGTTTATTTGTCACTCGAGTCACACATAGGGCTGCAGCTCAGCCACCATCCTGCAGGGCATTCTTCTGTCCTGGGACCTGGGTAAAGAAGCCTGGCTTATCATTTAAAAACAAACAAACACAATGAAATATATTATACTTAGTTATGTATATATTTAGTAAAAAATAGAAAAGAATTCACAATAAAATAATCAACTTCGATTTGGGATTTAGAAGTAAGGGAATGGACGGGAAGAGCAACAAAGTAAATTATAGTTTTAATAATCATCTAAAGCAAATATTTTGTTAAATTTTATTATTTGTGGAAAGAATTCAGAGGCATTTGCTATAGAAAAATCAATGTTTTCTTTTAGTTTCATATGGTTTTCTATTAAACCGATTACTATATTTACCAACTTTATTTCTACAGTTCTACAAATTAAAAAAAAATCGTATCATGTCAAAAAAAAAATTTACATTGTCCCATATTTAAGACTAACTAAATGCTGTGTAGGTTAACAAACTCTACTAGAATTAAATTACCTTTACTAAGTTTTCTGAATAGAAGGGTCTCTGATAGCTTTATCTTACCATTTTGTACAAGACTGGTTTACAATTTATAAGAATTAGATGTATAAATAATGTTTAATAGGGCATATTGTTTATGATTAGTATGGAGTATTTCACCACTTTTAATTTGTATTCTCTTTCCATATGATCCTATCTGCTATGCCATTTCTCTTAACTGGCTATAAAAAGAGTTTGAGTGGACTTTTCCATATTACTTTAAAGTATGTGTAAATAAAGTAGAGATGTCCTACCAATGCTGATTATGCATTTTTTGTCTAACAGACAATTTAAAATTAATGACAAAAAGTTGAAGATTATTATCAGCTATACTATTCTCTAAATATTTAAAATATGCAGTGTATTCTATAATCTTTCAAAGCAGTGCATTCTTTAAAGTTCCTTGAGAAAACGGATAATCTAGGAATAAGAATAAATGTGTTTCCAGATCTTAGAAATAAATTATTCTCTCTATGATTAAGTCTAGAAACTGCAGTTTGCGGCACTCTCTTCCTGAAAACATTAAATCTCAGTTTCATAAGATATCTAGAAAATACTATGCTAGTGTGAATGGAAGTGGTGGTATAAAAGCAGAAATTTCTTACACAGGACAAGATTTTAGTTCAATTTTATACCAACCATCAAGCTTCCAAATCTTAAAGCTTTTACATATGATTTTAAAACTTTTATTTTTTTGGTTTTGATTTTTTAAATTTAAATTTTTTTTTTTTAACTTTGCTGCTGTCAACCGAAGTACCTGATCCTCTACTCTTACTTCATCCTACAAAGAAACTATTCTATTTCCCTTCAGGAGTACTGGTCTTTTAGGAAGAACCAATCAGTAAGCCCCACAACACAACCTGTGGGAATGTAGCTCTTCCCTCTCCCAACATTTCACTCAAGACTGCTAGTCCATACCTTATTTTGCTCAGGCTCAATCTCTTATTACAGTATTTGCAAGTTGGGATCTGGTCTTTGCCTTGAATTTTGCTCTCTTCTTTATCATTGTGCCAGAACTAAGCACAAGCGGCATATTAAAGGCATACAGTACACTATAAATATTTGAGTAATGAATGGATGGTTGACTCTTCACCTGAATTTACTACTCTTCCAACAAATTAGTGATAAGAAAATTGTTCAGTGCATGATTACATACCCTCACTTTACCTATAAACTAAAACTTATTTGAAAATTCAAGTGTGTGGGGCAGTTTGAGTATTATCTAATTTTAAGATTGCTATCAGTTTCTTAATCATTTTATAAATAAATCACCTTAAGATTTAGAAAGCCTTAAGCCTTTTAAAAGCATCAATCAATAGACTCTGCCAATTGAAGAAAATTACTGTCTTCTGAAACAAATATTTAGGAGAATAATTTCCAAGGAATGCTTTCCAAAGTCTCCTTATGTTTGATTTATATACTATGTTCAAGGTTTTTACTTGTACTCAGCAAGAGGATAGTGAAGAGTCTATTCCATCTTCCTGGAATAAAAGTTCCCATATATAGTTTTTTTGTTGTGCATAGACTAGTTTTCTTTCTGTATCAAAGAGCTCTTTTTGTAACATAACAACAACTTAATATAATCAAATCTTAAGTTTGGTTTTCCTGCTTAATGTGGCATACAATTAAAATCATATTTAAAATTTTTATGTATGTATTCCTCCATTGAACAATTGAAACTAAAGTCTGTAGTTTGTATGCAATTTTGGCTTAAGAAATGCATCTTTGGATTATGAATATTTTCTTTCCTGTTGTTACAATAAAAGTTTCATTTGTAACTTTTTGGCTTAAAAACATTAACAAGACTTCTTTTAATCTTAAGGTTTTATAAAATCTGGGTTTATTGTATGTTTCTGAAGCTTTCTGAATAATTTATTTAGCAGAGGCATATAGCATTGTAATTTTTGAAGTGTAGAAGCTACATCAAGGAGCACCTTGGTGTTATCTGTATAATTAATATTTTCTTAGTTTTAAGAAAAAAAGAAATTTAAGAGCAGGATGTGCTAAAAAACATAAATTTGTCTAGAGTCTTAGGAATAAAAAATTAAATGACCATATTCAAAATATTCTTTAGAATATATTCCCAACTAATTATATGCTTGATAGCGCTGTCCATTATAAAAATAAAATATATAATGTGTCATTCAGAGGTATTAAATATTCTCTGGAAATTAATTCAATAAAGAATAAAGTGAAATTAGAAAAATAACTTTCAATGAGAGAAGGGTGTAAATGCATAATTCAATGATATGTTGATAAATCAAATATATATCTCTCAAAAATGGCAAAATACTTCCAATTATTGTTATGTGCTATATTAAATTGTCAAAATTTGTATAATTAGTGTGTTGTAAATGATTGTGTCTCCATTATGTCAGAATGGTTTCTTACAAAGTAAAGCATTCACTAATCAGTTTTTTTTCTTTCATTATTCACCAGTCAATTTGAGTAAATAATCCCCATTCATTTTATATTTAATAAAAAATAATCAATTTTGCCTTTGTTTTATAAAGTATAATTTTATATATCAACTAATCTTTCTACCAATTAGTTCTGAACTTTAATGGGTAGAACATATGCTGTGAACTACATAATTTTATCCTAGCTTACCTAAAGACATTATTTTGCTTAAAAGAATACATTTTTATTTTTTTGTTTCCAAAATTAATTCTGTCTTGATAAACAATTTGATAACATAAATAATGTTTTTATATGACATAGCAATATTATCAATTTATAACAGAGTAATTATTTTAAAAAACAAAAATACACATAGGACTTACTTCAAATGAACATATCTTAGAACTGTGCTGGGAAAAATTAAATATGCTTCTAAAATAATGAATCATAGTAAGAGAGTTGACATTATTATTTTAAAATTAATGAGAAATTTTAGATTCAGATATTGCATATTATATACAAAGAAGTTTGCAGAACTTATATAAAAAAATAATAATCTATACCATTTTATATAAACAAGTCGTTATGAACACCTTGACCTAAGGCAATTAGATCAATAGTAATTATAGAATATAAAAATCTGGTAATAGTAACCCATTATTGTATAGAGGATATTAGAGTTGAGGACCATAGGAATACATAGAAATTTGAAAGCACTTCACAAATATATAATAAAACATAAAAAAATTATTGCAGAATCACAGAAATAATTATTTCTTTACAAATTATTGGCATATAAAATTTAGCAATAGGTATTAATATTTAAAAATGAGTATTTGAAAGTGGAACATGCCATTATTGTTGAATCTTTTTTTTATTAAAGCCATCACTATTATCTTTATTTAATTAAAAAATACTGTCTATATTTTTCAATACAAGCCAAAGGATTCTAGGAAATGCCAAAAACCACTGAAAGCTATAAAGAGACAAGAAAGGATTCTTTCCTAGAGCTTAAGGAGTGAGCATGGCCCTCCAACACCTTGATATCAGCCTCTTAGATTCCAGAACTATAAGATAATAAATTTTTAATAGAAACCACCCAGTTTGTGAAAATTTGATATGGCTGCCCTAGGAAATTAATAGTCTTCGAATAATATTAAGAAACTATGAATTATTTCTTAAATGAATTTTGACTTTAGGTAGTGAACACACAATACAATATACAGATGACGTATTATTGAATTGTACACTTGAAACCCATATGACTTTGTTAACCAATGTCATCCCCGTAAAGTTAATTAAAATCAATAAATAAAGATAATTAAAATATATCAACTTCGTACTTTAGGAATGTAGCAATACAGCATAACAACGATGGTACTGATTCAACTTAGCAACTTATTATTTAACAACACAATATGTGATGTCGGTTTTGAAAAATGAAGATTCATTGTAAAATTGCGAACATCTGTGTGCATTATAACAGACTAAGATTTCTCTCTACTTCTAGTTTGTTAAATTTTTATAATACACTATTGCTTAAATTTTATCAAATGTTGTTCCTGAATCTATTATTTTATCATTTCTTTATTGTCCCTTTATATTGTTAAGGCACTAAAATGTATTGATTGAGCTTTAAAACTGATAAATTTCATAAGCATTATTCTGTGTAAAATAAACTAGACTTGGTAAACTATAAAATGTATCATTATATTTAATTATATTCCAAAAACAGGCAAATGTTTTGTAATGTAAGCTATTACAAGTCCAGGTGTGAAGACTATCTTTGGAGATAAGGAGTAATGATTCAGAGAATGCAGGAGAGGCTTCTAGCTCTCACTCATGATTTGTGTTCTCATTGGTGTTCCTGCATATATGCTATTTTAAAACTTAAAACTATTAATACTTAGGTAAACATGGATTAATCAATTATGGTTTGGGGAAGTGTCAAAAATTCTCATAGAAAGTATATACATGTTATTTTTTATAATACTTTGCATATGTTAAAAATGCACATTTCATTTCCTTATTCATTCTCAAACTTAATAATAATAATAATAAGGAGATCATTAATAAGAAGAAATAAATGACCTAACAGTATTTAACTTTGATTTTTAGGACATGGTCAATAGTAAAAAATATTGACTCTTCCTTGATATTACAAAGATTACCAAAAAGTTTCTCTAGTTCTACTTTTAGAGATATCTACATGAATTATAAATCGAACTAATCAAGTTAATTAATAACGTGTTTATCCATTCAATTAATAAGGATTCCTAAACGTTTTGAATAAAATCAATCAAAATAATGAAAATTACATATTATTAAGTTATTAGAAATTAATCATGGCTCCCCTGCACTTTGGCTGTGTGACAACAAGCATATTTCATGACCTCTCTGATCCTCTATTTCCTCATCTTTAAAATTAAAATAATAATAATGAATACCTCATTCCGTCACAGTGGAAACTCAATGAGATTATCCATGAAAAATAAAACAACAGCCACAGCAGATAGCTTGCCCACTGTGAATGTCAAATAGATGAGAAATAAATGGAATATTTATTTTGGGTTGTATATGCTCTATCCAGATCGTGATACCATAACAATGATAATTTTATGAGAAACCATCTATAAACAGATATCTCATTAAAATTTCTCTCAATCAGTAGTTTGATTGCCTTTGTCTTACAGAATATGAGAAGATGAAGACAATCTTGATTCAGAGAAAATTACAGAAATAATTATCACTGATTTTTCGTCTCATTTATACAGAATTCTA
Organism: Pteropus alecto; assembly: GCF_000325575.1. Classification (NCBI taxonomy): domain Eukaryota; kingdom Metazoa; phylum Chordata; class Mammalia; order Chiroptera; family Pteropodidae; genus Pteropus; species Pteropus alecto. The sequence goes on along the minus strand of NW_006432227.1, from coordinate 2,513,498 downwards.
ACAGTTTTTTTTTATTTCTACAAATCTTTGCATTCTGTTAATACTATGACACCACCACAAATACTGAAGGTACAAACTGAATAAACATCACTTTACTTTCACAAATGGTATTAACCTAATTCCTTAGAATACCAGACTAGCTTAAAACCTTGATTTGAGCATTAGGTAGAACTTATATTTCTAAATCTGTCAAAGGCAATCATTCTGAATTTACATGAGGGGAAAATAAAATACTAGGGCTTTGCAGTGTTGGTCAATATGATAATACCAGTCATATACTGCTGTACATGTACATAATGATGTTTAGGTCAATGATGGCTGCCAAATATACAAAAGTGATTCTATAAGTTTATAATGGAGCTGAAATATTCCTATTGCCTAGTGATTCGTAGCTGTGCAATACATTGCTGTTTTGTACTGGTGTCAGTCTATCAATAGTAATGCCATTGGCTAGAAATGCCTGAGAGCACCACCTAGGCACCAGTGAGTTCCCACGAACATCTCCCCTTTTTAAACTAACGTTAAAATTGGACTGACCCTTGCAGTTTTATGATTACAAGACACCTTCCAGCATAATCATTACAAAACTTTGAAGATAAAAAGAGTTTATTACTTATAGGCCCTTGAGCATATAAGATATGCCAGTGGGCACACAGCAAGGTGAGGGTAGAGAGAGATTGAGAGCTTACACAGGCCTGGGATTCCTCATTTATTGTGTCGGGGGTAGAGACCTAGGGTTTCGGGAACTCACTTTTTACTGGTGAATTTAAAACATAAGAGCAGTGCTAAAGTAATCTTGAGAAAGAAGATGGAAGTTGGAGGTATCACACTACCTGATATCAAACTATACTTATGATAGTAACCAAAACACATCTTACTGGCATAAAAACAGACACATAGATCAATAGAATAGAACAGAGAGCCCGAAATAAACCCACACCTACATGGTCAATTTATCTATGACAAAGGAGGCAAGAATATACAATAGGGTAAAGACAGTCCCTTTAATAAATGGTGTTGGGAAAACTGAACATTATACACTAATCATAATCATAATTATAGCCATAATTATTTCTACATCTATATGTGTGTATATATGTTAAAAAGTAAATCTGAATGGAATGAAAGAGAAGACAAGGACATACAGGAAGCAATTATAGGAAAGGAAGAGGAGGAGACAAGGAAAAATAGAAGTGTAGAAACAACTGCTTGAACTTAAAAAATTTAAAGAGAAATAAGCTTTATTAAGATGGCAAGTACATGTTTAAGCAGAGTCTTTTCTATTCGTGTTATACGAATAGAAAATAAGAAAAGTGGCCTAGATAATGGTAGATTTAAATCCCTGTATTACCATATAAGTGACATGCTGGCTCCTTCTTGCTGCCGATACCAATAGCAGCACCATGTCCCTCTTCCTTTAATTAACACTTTATTACCACCTTAGAGGGAAGAGTAAGTGAGAAGTTTCTAGTTTTTCCTGTACTTTTATTATGGAATCCAAGGAGAAGTCTCCTTGATGGGATAATAAAAGGCTTATTTTACTTTTTAAAACATTACTGAGAAATAATTAGCAACAAATTGCACCCATTTAAATTGTACAATTCACTGAGTTTGACAGATATAGTCACTCTTGATATCACTGCCACAATTATGGCAAACTCACAACCCCCATTATAAACTCTGTGTTTTTATTTTCCTTCTATTTCTTGCATGCTATCACTACTTGAACTTTCTATTAATACGACTAAGCCTAGGCTGCCCTTGTACTTTTCAAGGTTTCTATACGTCTCTGGTAACATAAGGATTACTTAAAGCTCTTCTTCAGCCTCTTCCCTAATTGGAAAGAGCATATGTAGTACCTTTAACATTATTACTGAAAAACATACTCTGTGTTTATTAGAAATTTTATTACTACTCTGCAAGAAATAAAAATGGATAAGGCTTTACATCTTCACAAAAATCTAGGACATATTTTTTCTCCAGAGCAGAAATTATATATGCATGGAAATACACATGCACACACAAACATTATAGAGATTTACTGTAAAAATATATGGAGCCTTTTCATATTCATTATTTTCCTTTCATTCACTATAAACTGTATTTATCCAAAAATTATTTTGCATTTTCCCTCTAAAATTTCCCTTCCAAAAGATTAAATCATATTGGCAGTGTCTAATAAGAAAAGTCATAAGCTCTCATGGTTTGGGTATATTAGAGAAAAATCAGTGATTTATCTATATCCCTAAAGACAAAAGAATGCAACAGCTTTCATTCCTTTCAACTGGCCAGCATCTACTTTATAATCTAGATCAAAGAAATTGTGTGCCTACTGGACTACAAATTTTTTTTAATTTGTCTTTTGAGGAAAAGGCACTATTGATGTTAAAGAAGCTTAAATGACATGGCCCACTTCTCTGTGTCAATTTCCAAGAAATTGATGAGAGTAGTCCTTAAGCCCACGGTCTTAGGCACTAATCCTGTCTAATAATCATTAACCAAATATATATTGAGTGTCTACTATATTAAAGAAATGATGACATGAAGAATAAAATATTAACACTATCTCCAGTTTATCATGGTTCAGTGGGAAGAATTGAATACGTAGTCCCAGGATTCATGGGAAGGTATAAATAGGGGAAAACAAAGAATGTTAAATACTGAAGGGAAAACAAGTAATATTAAAAACTTAGACACGTCAATGGGGACAATTTTCAGTCTGTCTGGGTTTTTTTACTTATCATGCTTTCTCTTTGTTCCCTGTCCCTGTCTTCTAGTCTTCCATTGGATTGAGTTTTCTTCATGCTGTTTTTTTCCTTATCTTGTTTGACATTTATATTGTGCAGAGAGCTGTTGCAGTAACTATTCTTCTCTTCCACAATAATAAATCCTTTGAATTTTTTAGGAGGGTAGTCATCCAAAGACTATACAGTGCAAATCTATGTTGCTGAGACATTCGACTAAAGTCTTGCCAGATAGAAGCTGAGCAACTCCTGTCGGCTCCATTAAAAGGAAACTGGCAAGTGCCCTATATTCCAATTCCTTTTTGTTTGTCCTTTTCGAATTCTTGCTGGATGGATTATAGGTGGATTTTTGGAACTGAAACAAATACCTTAAGTGATGAGGTGAATAGGGAATTCTGGGTATGGGGTGGGGACAAGAGAGAAGAAAACCAGCTCCCTGGGGAAGTAGTAGAGCAGAGCCATCGCGACAGCTCTCAGTTGTCTAACTGTAGACTTTCATGAGAGAAAAAATAAATATCTCCCTTGTTTAAGCCATTGCTAATTTGAGCTTCTTTTACTCAGGCAAATCTAATCATGTTAGCACATCTAAGAACATATGGACATTACCCTCACAAGGCAAGCATTTCAGCACGATTTTACTTCTTTCTACCTCTCAACTTATATTTTCTACATTTTGTTTCTAGATTAGTATAAAAACATGAATTCTTTTAAATTCTTATTTGTATAAAAGTGAATTCATTTATTTATTTGCTTGGCATTGCTTTTGGTATCTATTTTTCTTCCGTATTCATCTATTCATCCTCAGTGGAGTATATTTTCTAACCTTTCAAGGAGAGTCTAGTAGAGATAAATGTGATAAATATTTTACTTAGCATCTTATTTAATCATTCAAATTGTGAGATATACAAAACAATTTAGGGATAGAATTTTACACAATCGAATTTTTTTCTTTAATATTTTTTAGAATTCCCCATACTGATGAAACTAATTCGGAAGTCAATCTGATTCTTATTGCTCTGCAGGTAATTAATGTCTTTACCCTCTCCTAGCTTTTAGGATTTTCTCCCTGTCTTGAAAAAATAAGTTATCACAATGTTTTTAAATGTGTAGTTGTTTTTGTTTCTTTCTTTCTTTTTTAAACCTGATTGGTGCTCACTGAGGTCTTATAATCGTATCTTCCTTTCATTGTGGGAAACTAGATTTCATGACTTCAATAACTGCATCACTATCTTTATCTTCATTCTCTACTCTGAAACTGCCAGAAAGAGGTTAGCACCTCTGCTATTCTTCACCTCTCTTTCTTTTTCCTATTTACTTTCATGTTATTGTGGTGTGCTCTGTGCTGGGAAAATTTCTCTCTCTGATTTTCCACATCATTAATTTCTGTTTAGCTCTATGCATTCCACTACTTATACCACTGATTTTTTAAAAAAAAATTTAGTAATCATATTTTTCATTTCCAAAATCTCCAATAGATTCTTCACTTAACTATCAATTGTTTTCTTTGTAAAAATAGCATCCTAATGTACATCTCTCAACAAATTTATGGAACTTATTTTCAATATCCATTGGATATTTCAATTTTCCTTGGACCTAACAATTTGTGGCCTCTGATGGCCCCGGCACACACCTCAGTGATTTTGTAGTTATTGACTGAGAGCTCGTCTCTGCAGTTGAGAATACCTACTAGAGTGTGGGCTGTCACTGCCTGTGATTTCCACCTTGATGAACAGGAACAAATACTCTGCTTCTTGTGTTCAGCTCTGTGAGAGTAAGAGACAGATAATATGTTTTATAGAATTTAATCTCAAAATCTACTCTTTCGTCTTAATTTCTCATAGTATTTTCAACCACCCAAGGATATTGTTCTGTCTAAAAAACTTGGGAAAAAATAAAAAACAATTATAATATTTATTGGCTATTTATACCCTATTCAAACAATTATCCTCTCAGTCAAATCTATCTTTTCACATATGTATATAGCACTATTATTGGGTAGCTCTCAGAACAATTTCACTGAGGCCTCAAAGAAACTCAAAGACTGGATTTTGTGGAGAATGATTCTATTTTGGAGAAGGGATAATTAAATTTTATGACAAATTGATTTCTTTTGACAATGTGGCTAGCTACTGGACAAAATCTGATGTTTTCTGAACATTCCATATTAAAAAAAACTTAGACAAACTTTTTAAAATGCGCTAACCACCTACTATTCTCCAAATGATTTCCAACTCCTACAACATTAGTACATTAAATCTTAAAAGATTTATACTCACCTGACAGATAGGAAGAAATCTCAAAACACAGTTAAACTGAAGATCATCTGCTAACATCAACAGCTCTTCTTAGTTTTGAAGTGAGAACCCATGGATATAAGCATTTGTTTATCAGTATAAGCACTGGCCTTCTTGTCTCTGAAATGTTTTCATTACATTTTGTAATATGATTGTAATGTTAGACATTCACAGTAATATTACAGTTTGTAAATAGCCCTTCCTTCTCATAGTATACACATAGACTTGAAACTTTATCTATGTGTGATTATCTAGAAGTCTCCCTGCATGTCTTTCTATCCTTTTCTAGTAAGATGGAAATAATGAACTTCGATGTATAAATTCACATAAATTAAAATGCACATTCTTAATATATTGTTTAATGAGTTTTGGGGCCATCATCCCAATTAAGAAATACCACATTTCCTTTATCTCCAAAAGTTTTCTCATGCTCCCTTCATTGTCAGTCAGCCACACCCCAATAAATTTAGTCACTATTCTGATTGCTACTACCATAACTAGTTTTATCTGTTACAGAACTTCATATAAATTATAGAGTCAATTTTTCTATGCCTGATTCTTTTGCTCAATATAATGATTTGAGATTAATTCATATTTTGCATGTAATAGGAATTGATTCCTTTTTATTGCTAAATGGTTTATCACAATATTTATCCATTCATATACTGATATTTGATTTTTGTTTTGTTTTGTTTTGTTTTACCAATTGTGGCTTTATAGAAACAGCCACTTTTAAATTCACAGAGAAGCTTTTAGTGTAGACATATTTTTCTTTCTTTGGTAAATAGGAGAATTGCAGAATGAAATGGTAAGTGTGTATAATTTTACAAAAAACTGCCAAATTGTTTTCTTAAATGACTGTTTCACTTGATACTTCCATCAGTTTAATGATATTAAGCATCATTTCATTTGCTTGTGGTGCATTTGGATTTCTCCTTTTGTAAGTTATATAGTATTTTGCCTATGTTTTAAATTTTTCACATTCTTATTACTGAATTATATGAATTCTTTACAGATTCTGGATTGAAATCCTTGGGCAGATATCTGTATTATGATATTTCTTCCCAGTCTGTGGTTTACTTTTTCATATTTCTAATATTGCCTGTATTTTTAAGGTATAATGTCTTTTATGAATATCTAATTCATATTGCTTTTTTTTTCTTTGCCTACCCCGAAGACTCAAAATCTTAAGGTTTATTCCTTTTTTTCCTAAATTGTTTATAGTTTTAACTCTTGCATTAAGTCTATTATCTATCTCAAGTTAACTTTTCTCTGTGGTATGAGAAAAGGTTCATGGTTTTTTTGCTTCCAATATGAATTTCTGATTTTTTTCAGCATCATATACTGTAAACCTATCATTTATCATTTACTTTATTGCTGTATAAAATTTGTTCTACTGATCTATCTTTCTGTATTTCATAGAGCAAGTTTAGAAATCAGATTAGTTTAAGTTCCTCAATTTTTTTTTTCAGATGTTTTGGCCCCAAATTCATTTATTTCTTTAAGTGGCTTTTTGTAGATTCTTTATTATTGTTTAATATATATTAGCATGTCTTTTGTGAATAAAAAGACTTGCTCTTTCCTAATCTTTATAACTTTAATTTCTTTTTCTTGCCTTAGTCATTAGCTTTGGTCTCTCGTACAAGGTCAGCTAAGTTATGATGGTTGACATCTCTACCAGCTTCTAGATCTTAGGAGAATCATGTTCAATATTTCACCATTAAATATAGTTAGCTGTAGGTTTTTCATAGATGGCCTTTATCAGATCAGCTAAGGTCTTTTAATTACCAATGCTGTGAAAGTTTTAATCATGAACTTTTGTCAAACACATTTTTTTACATCCATTAATATTACCATCTAATTTTTTCCTGTCAACATGTTCAATTACATTGAGTGATTTTTGAATGTTAAAAATAAATTTTGCCTTTCTGAGATAAACCTCCTTGACCATTCTGTGTTTATATATATATGTATTTATTTATATTTTTGGATTCAAAAGTCAAATGCTAATATTTTACTGAGAGTTTTTACATCAAGATTAATGAGAATATTAGTCTATGATAAAAAAGTGGTCTGTTTTTAGTCTGTTTTGTCTTTGTAATATTGTTGTCAAATATATGTATCAAAAATATGCTAGTCTCATAAATAATTTGAGAAGTGTTTTTTTCTCTTCTATTTTCTAAAAGCATTTATTTTAGATTGACATTACTTCTTCATTAAATATTTCATTGATTCAATTAGTGAAATAAATTCTGCCTGAGGTATTTTTGTAGGAAGATTTTTGATATATATTCAATTTCTTTAAGAACTATGTGGCCATTCAAATAATCTAATTATTCTGTCCAAGCTTTGGTGAGTTTTACCTTTCAAGGAATTAGTCTATTTTATCTAAGTTGTTTAATTTATTGTCATTAAGCTGTACATGATATTCTTTATTATGATGGTATTATCTGAAGACTCCATAATGGTATCCTTTGTACAATTCCTGATGTTGATCATTTGTTAAATACTTTATTTTTAAACATAACTAAAGATTTATTATTTTTAAGTCATTTTAAACTCACTTTTTCCCTTGTTTACTCTATTTATATTTTTTAGTTTAGTTGATTTCTTTCCTTTTTAAAAAATATATTCTTTTATTTTTCTTGGGTTTAACTGTTCTTCTTTTCTAACTTCTTTAGGTATAATCTCAGAACATTAGTTTTTAAACACTTATTTTTTTGTAATATAAGTAGTTAAAGATACTCTGTAAGGACGGTATTAGATACATTCTACAAATCTGAACATTTGTGTTTATTTTCATGTAGTTAAAATATTTTAATTTTTTATTTTATCTTTGTGGTTTCTTCTAACACCCACAGTTTTTCTTAATTTCCAAATATTTTATTACTTTCACATAACTTATTTATTTCTATTTCAATTCTATTGCAGACAGATAAGTATTCCTTACTTCAATCCTTTTAAATTTATTGAGCTAGTTTAATGCCCCAGCACTTGGTAAATACTTATAGCAAGTGTTTGCCACATTTCTCTAACTTGATAGGGTATGAACTTCACAATCCACTGAAACGAGCAGGAGCTGAAATTTCCAGTCAACTCTTTCACTTTGCAATGGTCTTTTCTCTCTTGATTCTTTGAAGACTTGTTTGCTCATTCACAATTCTTGGATTTGAGAAAAGTTTATATAAAGGTTGTGGAGTTTTTCCCTCTGTGGTTTACTCATTTCTGAATTATCTTGTTTCAATTTTTCCATATTAGTGCCCTAAAGTGCCATCCTCCGACTCTTTATGCCCAAAGGACTGCTAATTTCTGCTTGATTTCTAGCCACCTTATACCACAGAATCTGTGAGGTTCTCTCAGAACAAAAGTTTTATAAACATAAACCTCAACCAGTGTGATATGCTTCTTTTAAAAGCCTAATTCCATTCTGCCTGCTTAATATCTGTTGTTCATTATAATTAAGCTCTGCAAGGCTTTCAAGCTATTGTTCACAATAATTTTTCTAGAGTTTATAATAGTTATTTGAGGTAAAATTAGTGTAATAAATGTTACTCTGCTTTTATAAAAATCAGAATTTCCAGACTGAAAGTATCTTCTACCTGGCTAAAATAATAGATTACATGTTTTGAGCAAGTATAACCTTCATTCTTATGAATTACAAAATGTATTTAAACCTACTTGAAGTTGGTTTGATCTTCTCAATTTTAACAGGTTTTTCTTTATATCATTTCTCAAATGTCCTAGGTTAAATAGAGTCCTCTAAAAGTATTTGTTTGTTTATTTTAAGAATTTTTCCTGGACCTCTATTTAGTAAGTTTATAGTACTTATATAGAAATATTGGTATTCTGGGGAAAACTCTTATCAAATAAATTATATAAATTAAATATCTCATGGATATGTAAGGATGTGAAATCTGTTTGAAGTCTCAGCAAATTGACATACAGCAGTACTTGTGATAGATGACTGAGAAATGACAGTGTTTTGACATACCAAAATTGCAGGTCAGAAGCAATTTTTTGTATTGAAAAATAAATAAATAACAAAACCTAACTTGTGGAGCTTTAATGACATTTTCTTTAATAAGAATTATCCAAAACAATGTCCTCAAACCAACAGTGAAAACATTTTTTTTAAAATATCATAGCAAGACTGTTTTCAAAATCTAAAACCTACACGTATAACAGATACTACTACTAAGTTACAATGTCTGGTTAGAGATTTAGAAAGCTTGATTTATTTTTGTCAAGGTAGGGTTATACTGGCAGAATGATAAAATAATTTATTTTATGACACGCACAGAAATAAGTCTAGATTTTAGGGCTTCATTAACAAATTTAAGCTTGAATAAATTCATTTTCCATATGTGTTCACTTTCTCCTGTCTCAAGTATAAGGGTGAGCTATTTCCTTGATGATGCAATAAAATGTATAATTCAGGTGGAAACCTTTTAAAAGTATAAGAAGATGTTTTATTAATAACTAGAATGTTATAATATAGGGCCAAATATTCCCTCTCAAACATGAATTTTCTCTTTTACTCAAAATTTCTGTTCTTGGTAACTCCTTGTCCAAGTGGGAGGTCTGTGTTAATTAAAATTTTGATGTTTCATATCTCTGACTGATCTTGGGCATTACAGTTAAAATATAGATAGGAAACAGTTACACAATCAAAACTTGGAAATGAGATGATATCATGCATATAAACAATAGGATCACAGAGACAGTTGAGAATCCCTTTTCTGGATGTCAGCAACCAGTATGGTTCATAGAAAATTAAGAGATTTTTTTTTTTTTTTACATTGTCAGTATGCTTGGACAAGTATCCCAAAATCTAGAGTATAGATCATCTATTGCTTTGTTGTAAAAAGACAGTATGTCAAATTAATATTTAAAAACGTGAAAGAAAAATTTATTGCAACATTTTGCAATCTTCCATAACTCAGGCCCTTACTAATGCACTATTAACTAACGAAAGATTTACCATGCACATAATAAAGTACAAGCTTCAGCAACCCTCCCTTTTAAAGCCCCTTTCCACTGCCTTGGATGGGACCTGGCAATGTGTTCATGTGTCCATCTAATTTTACAAAACTTCCAAATGTAAGTTATTTTATTTGGAATAGTTGAATTTTATAGTCTTTTTCTACTTTGATCTCTCCGTTTACTCACCAGAATCAGATTCAAGGAGCCAAAGAACAGATCAATTTAAACATAGTCACCTGCCATATGAATTGCCAAAAATTAAAAAATCATGAACCACCTAATATTCCTTAATATCAAGCATTATTGTCCTTGATATTGCTGTGGTTGTCTCACAGGACCCTATCCCATCACCCCACCATATTAGCAACATTACTTATGCACTCTTTTAGATTATATTAGTTGCTACTTCCACAGAACTGAAATGGAGGCTGAAGTACTGAAAAAATACTATTAAATTCTATTAAATAAGTATTGCAAAAAAACTGTTAAATTGTTGGAAATCCAACTAATATTTTAAATAGGTCAGCTAACACAATTCACCTTTTAGTAGAAATGAGTGCTGGAAATGTTCCCACTTGAGTGACATTAGCATTATCTTTGATTGTGGTGATAATTAGATCTACGTTCTATCCTGAGGTCCTACATCTGGTAAATTATTTTCTTGACTGAGTTGGATTCCAGTGTCAGCAAGGACAACAGAAGGCACTCCATGCCTGAGGGCATCTCATCTGGCCACTTCTCTTTGACCTGTTAATGCCTACGCAGTAGTGTCTTGTTCTTTCACCAGCTGCCCAACAGTGTTTTAGATCTATGTGTGACCTCTGCTAAGTTATTGAGTATGAATAAGCAGTTAACAGGAACTCTCATAACTATAGTACAACCAGTTCATTACATAAGGGACTGAGATCATTTATAGAAGTGTTCTTTAAACTATCTTTGTGAACATCACTGCTTGAATTGAAGAAGGGATCAATTTAAATATGATTACGAACAGTAAATAATATTTAGAGAAAAAATTCTCTATCTATATACCGATATACACAAACTGTCCATAGGAAGTATACGGTATTTGTATGGCTGCTCTGTACTTCTAGAAGTCTACCAATATTACAGTAAGACCCCCCAAAAGTTGGTTATTTATTTTCTCTGATGTTGGCAACATCCTTAGGGAGGATAAACTAACAAATAATGAAATCTCCACAATTGCTACAATTATAACCTTGTCTTTGGGGCCAAAAGCATGACCAATATTAGAGCAAACTTGGAATAACAGCTACTTAACCAAGATGTATGATGGGACATACAAAAGTAAAGACTGCATTGGGCACATAATCTATATGGTTCCTCTAGTCCACCACTATGGTGTGCAGTGATCAATTTCTCTGTATTAATCTTTCTTCTATAGACACATAATAAAATCTTGCTCCATGCATAGAAAGTTGTCAAAAGTTGTCTAACCTAAGGCTAGGCAATATAGATCAATAAGTTTCAGTTAATATAAATCAATAACAACTGGGATTATGGTGTAATTACATTATTCTCACCTTCCCAGCCAATATCACAAATTCACACCTAGTAGGAAGAAACTAGTCACTCACAACACACACCAATTGAATCCTGCCCTTTATAGCACGATGCAAATTTTTGGGGGGAAAAATTCACAAAAATCAATAACCCTGACAAAAATCATTGACTTAATTGGAAATGACATGTTCTTCCTGATGACTTGCCATATGATCTCCCTACATGGAAGATCTCATATATGTTTGAATATCCAGAAGTTGATAAACTTTAACTTAGTGTGCTCTTTATTTACATTAAAAAGTAGCATTGAATTTTCTTCTAAAACTTAGACATTTAAGTATACATTCTGAAAGACAAATGAAATTTATATTATGAGATGCTTAAAACCTAAACCTATGAGACTGGAAAATTATAAGACTTAAACTTTTTTGCCATAGAAGAAAATTCTCTCAGTACAGTTCAACATAGCTTTTCATATACTCATCCTAACAGCCTACACTGCAGCAGAGAATGAAAACCATTGTACCAGAATGGAGGGATTATAACAGCTCTTCTGTGACCTCTGGGATGACCAGATAATTTGCTCCCATTTAAGAACTCTAGGGGACAAAGAGATGAAGTGTCCTAAAATTAAACTGAAAGGAATCTTAATATCAGGCCTGCCATCTTGGAGATAAAACTTGCTTTGTTGCATGTGATTCTCTTCAGGGAAAATCAAGTGGAATAAAGTTACAATATTAGCATTTGCATTAAAATAAAAACAAAGAAGAAAAAGTTCAAGCTATATAGTATTGTTTTTGAAACCAAGATGCTATTGATTATAAGATACAGTGAGAATTCTAAGATACCTCAAGCAAAACCAGTATGCATCTCAAAGGCAATAAACTGTAGAAGCCAGAATGACTGTAGCTTGTTGGAAATTTGTGGTTGGTTATAATACTCAATTAAAACTAGTGTGTAGCATGTTCCTTCTGCATTCCCAAAGACTGAAAAATGAAGCTAAGGGACATGCCCTGACTGGTGTCCATTCTCATTAGGCAAAAGAGAGTCCTGAATATTCTGAAAAAAAGACCCACTTCATCTGGCAACAGAGGACTGGCTTTTCTGAAGAATTATGTTACTGTAGTCCAGTTTGGGCATCTTTTGAAAATAATAACTATATTTCCCCAGGAAATCCAGGTAGAAATGTCTAGAGATGCTGTTAATATAGATCCATATGTTACTCAAATTTGGCATTTCTTCTGATTATTCTATATGCAAATAATCAAGTAAAACAAGTAATGATTTTGACATGTAAGAACCACAGTCACTTCATAGGCTCTTTCAAAAAACCAATGTAATATAAGAAATAATGAATGATAGTTATGATTTGAAAGAGTAAGATGATTCTGCTTTTACTCATTTATGCTCTTACTCTAGAAAATCAAAGCTCTAACATTTATCCAAAAATAATAAGTAACATTGATATGCCAGCTGGTGTACGTAAGTTACCATTTGATTATAATAGCAATAATGTGAAGCAATTATCTCATGTTATTCCATTTTACAGATGAATAAACTGATACACAGTTTGTCTAAAGTCATATAGCTAGAGAGTGATAAATCTGGGATCTGAACACAAGTTTCTAGTTGTTCAGTCTATTCTTTTAACTGTTACGCTGTATAAGTTCAATAAGATACCTAGGAAAACATTAACTTTAAAAAAATGAGAACTTTCACATGCATCAGCGATACCTAACTAAATATGTAATAGAAATGTCTCATTTACAAAATTATAAAATATATAAGAATATGCATTAATAAATATATAGGAATAAATTTAATGAATATTCAAGACTTATGTATGAATAAAAATGTAAAATGTTTGCTCTAGTTAACAAGAAGTGCTCAAATCAATCAATCAATAGTAATACTATTTCTGAACGGAGAACAATATTTAAAAGTGGCAGTTCTATTAATAAATTCAATGCAATATGTTTAAAAATATGAGAATTTTAAATGAAATTAGTTATATTGTATCTAAGTCAATAAGAAAAATTGATGAGAAGAGCCAAAGCAAAACCATGACAAAAAATAATGAAGAGTAAAGAGTTACTCATGGGCATCTGCCACAGAAATCTCAAATAATCTGCAGAGTGAAATATAGGTTCAAGAATGGACTTTCAGAAAACAAGCCACAAACATGTATACGTATGTTATTCCTACATAAATAACAACTGAGTTATATATCAAAAGCATGACGTTTCAAATTAGTTCAAAAAGGATACACTATTCAATAAATGATATTGATTTAAATACAAATATCTGGAGAAGAAAGTACCTCATCATATGTATAAATTCAGCATTTACTATTGATCTAAATATTAGATAAAATAATAGAACAAAAAATGTGACTTTCTTATAATATCTTATGGGATAAGATACAGTAATAATTCATTTTACTGATTTTTATATTTTTCTATTTTGTGTTGGATAAAACAAATGTTTGAAGATGAATAGCTAAACTAGTCACCCTTCAGACTTTTGTGCCCCCAAATTCTTTTTTATTTAATCAAATGAAGGCGAGAGAAGAATATAGAAGTATATAGAAAAATCTATGACTTTCTACCTCTACAGTTAAAAAAAAAAAAAATGATGCTTCATAGTGTTTATTCACTGCATGGGTGTCTCTGAGTGAATTCCAAAGCAAAAATTAATGAGTGTTGAAATATCTGTCAGATGGAGATCATACTGATTATTTCATATAACCCAAAACTACAGGACTGAAGTTTTTAAAGCTGAAAATAATATAATTATATAGTTCACTATTGAAGACTATTCAAAACTTACTTTGCATTTCAATCAATTACATGGTTGAAGGAAATTTTTCATTGTTCTTCCACAATAATTTTTTAACTTAAAAATGAAATTTTATTATTTGAAAAAATGTGAAGACTGACTCACACAAATGGGCTGCTAGATTATAATCTGTCACTTCTTAGTCTGGTCAGGATCGCAATATGTTTGCTACTTAATTTTTCCAAAATGTGTTTCTCTAATTATATGCTGAGGTCATTCCTATTCCTGAACGACCCTTATTTTTATAATAAAAGTGTACTTGTTCCACTGATTAACTTTCAATTTAAATCAAATAGGAAGGAAGAAAAATATATTCAAAAAGATATTTAATTTTTCACATTTCTATTGCATGTATTTTTCCTAAAAAGAGTTATCATTTTTGCTTCATTTTATTTTGACTCTAGAAAAGATTTTAAAAAATCTTAATTACCAGGATATATCTTCTCTAAACTTATTATAACCTACCTGCATTGCTGCCAAAACCATTATATAATTCAATGTACTGATATCTTTGTTTAGAATCATAAATTCATCTGAATTTATAGACATTAAGGTTTCTTAGAGATTTTTCAGTTTAAAGATGGAGAAATGTCACTGTGTAAACTCTATAATATCGGAGCCTGGACCTTGGCACAAATGTCCTGAATCTCTGGCCAGTACTTAAATTCCACACAGTTAACCTAAATTACATGTTAGTCAAGTTTACGATAATCAAATTGGACTAAATTACAGTAGGTTTTGAAAATGGCAATTTATTATACTCTTTGCCTATAGGTTTAGATGTCTCAGATTTCCATTTTTAGGAATATATAAGCAAATGGCCGATGATAGCTAATACTTCTTGGGTGCTTACTATGCTGTTCAAAACTCAATATCTGTCCTCCTCCAAACCCCAGGAGATGGGTACCATTATTATGACTATTTTACATAAAGGAAATTAAGAATGCCCCTAACAGAGTACAGCTGATAAGTATAAGGACAAAGCCAGTGTGGTTGCGCTGTAGCCACCATTTCCCAGGCAGTGTGCTATAGTGCTAATTTTCTAAGGATGGCAGTGAAATCATTTAAAGAAGGTCCAGTAAAATTGGGCTCATATATATGTTTTATCTCTAACTTTAATGGTGTAAAGTATTTAAGATTAGCTAGCATTTGTAATACTTGCTGTATTAATAGGTTTTTGGAACGGTGGCTAAATGACGTATAACAAAACCAATCTTACCAGAGAATTGATATAAATAAGAATTATGTTCCTAGGGCATCTCATCCACATTATAACAAAACAACAGTATTCAAGGACCTCTTGTCAGTTGTGTTACTTATGGTACTTAGTTCATGTCACAAAATCAGATTTTTGTTAAAATATTTAATGAATCTAGAGAAATGCCTTTTAAGTATAAGTTGTTACCAGAGAAACATTTTGGTTGTCCTGTTCACATGTTCCCTTCAGAATCAGACAATGTGAATTTCCTAAGATACGAAAAGCTTTGTCATTCTCTAACTCAGTAATTTTCTTGTGAGCTGCAACTTTGTCCATTCTAAGAATAGAGCCATATTAGTCATTTTAAGTGTGACTTTTTGTTACTAGCAGTCGAAAGGTATGTAGAAGTAACTGGAAAAGAGATACTAGGAGAATAACCAATTTCTCTATGTGCGATACTCCTAATAGATTCATATTTCTTCCTTTTTCAATTTTCTCTTTATCTCTTATTTTATTTTTCCATATATAAATGTATAGGACTTTCTTCTATTTAAATCGTTTGGGATATTTGCTCAGAGTAAATAATATACATTTTTGTTTATTTTCTTGAAATTTTATCACATACTGCAAAGATGACTCTTACAAAGCATATTATATCTAAAACTAAAGAAAAATTGACATTATGAATTGAATATAATAAATGGCTTCACACTTTGTGTAGTATAATTATTTTAAATTAGAAGAATTGTAAGTTGGGTACACTGGTTTTTAGTTGAGCAAGAATATTCTTTTCTTGTTCAATCAGGCAAGTAATATGCCATAATTAAATAATATAATAACATAAATGTTTCAATTTCCAAAAAGAGGGGAAGAGAATGTAAATTTTGCCTGAAAGTCAAAAGAGC
>NW_006432227.1:2373521-2496848 GCF_000325575.1 Pteropus alecto | reverse complement strand
GATACAAAGAGCTACCACAATTTTTTTACAAATGTTAAATCCTTCAGTTTTGATCCTTTGGCTCTTTCCTGTAGGAAACTGGGGTTTATGATCAATGAGGTCACCCTAGTAAATAACATTAAATAAAGTAGTGCTTTTACCGCCAATAGAGATCACTATTACATTTTATTGTGTGGACCTCATGTTCAATAAAATAATGTCTCTCCATTAAAACTAAATGTAATAGGTGGCCATGAACATAATTTTTTAAAACAAATAAAAATGTATACTGGTGATGAGAGCACCTGATGTCGTCAGACTGAATCTAGTCCTGATAAGCCTGCAAGCCCCTCACAAGCAGGGACCATGCTCTTAGTCACTATATGTTCAATAAACATTTGATAAATTAATAAATTACTATCACTCACTTTGATTGTCTACCTCTGTGCATTCTTCCTCCCAAGTATCTTTTTCTGGAGACAATTTATGTATTTTTAAAGGAGGCCTTACAGTGTGTAAAAAGAGGACAGTCCCCACAATAGATAGAACCATGCTGCTTCCACTTCCTAGCAGTGTGATCGCTAAACTGAACAAGTAGTGGACCTCCCTAAGCCTTCATTTTCACCCTCCAAAACGAATAAAGTACTACCTGTTACATAGGATCACAGTGTTAAAATAAATGGCAATGGCAAATTTTTGGACATATAGTAGACATTCAGTGAATGTTAACAATCTTCGTTAGTGTTTTATTGTTGTTGTTGTTGTTGTTGTTGTTGCCTGATATTATTTTTCATACTACTGTGGTTACTGATGATGTTCCAATCTTTCCTGAACTAAGCAACATCTTTATAAACTAAGCATGGCCTTTGACTAGTGTTATGGACTGAATGTTTATATCCTCCCCAAATTCATATTTTGAAATCCTAACTCCCAATATCTTGGTATTTAGAGATGGACCTTTGGGAGGTGATTAGGTCATAAGGGTGGAGCCCTCATAAATGAGATTAGTGCCCTGATAAACGAAATCCCAAGGAGCTCTCTTGTCCTTCTGCTATGTGGACAGACAGTGAGAAAAGGGACGTTGATGAACCAAGAAGTGGGCCCTCACCAGACACAGAGATACTGTTGGGACCTTAATCTGGTCTCCCCAGTCTCCAGAACTGTGAGAAATAAATGTTTGTCTTTAGGCCACCCATTCTATAGTACTTGTTATAGCAGTCTGAAAGAGTAAGAAATCAGACTTTAGCCCTGCCTTTGAAACAGCATCATCTTCCTCAACCAGGTCCTTAGTTAGAAATCATTCTTACTGAGGAAATCCAGGTTCCTTTACTATTAAACACTTCTCTTACTAGGTTCATTTAATTACATTCAATATTCCTTTTACACATGCACCAAGAAAGTACTGTATTCTGAAGTAAAAAAAAAAAAAAAAAAAACACCTCTAAAATAAAACATTGTAACAATGTATAATTGTTTATTGCTTCCTACCCATTAAGTAATACAGCTGGAACCTTGAATGGTTATGGAAGCTCACACTAAATCCCCTTTGAGAAATCTGAAATGAGTGAAAGAGAATGTTGGCATGCATTAGAAAACATAGAGAAATGCTATAAAACCTCCTTATATTTCACTTTTTTCCTACATCCACACTCACTGAAAAGCAAGAGTGTCTCCCAGTAAATTTCTGGAAGATTTTGGTCATATTATTTTTGCAAAACCACATATTAAGAAAACTCATTTTGTTTTTCATTTGGGGGTCTCTGAAAATTTCAACTGAATCCATATCTAAAGTTACGCTGATGAGCAGCTTAAAATGAAAATATGCTTATTTGCATAATCAAGGAAGCTGAAAAAAGTCTCAGAGGGACTCATGAGGCACTGACATGTATCAAAAAATATCTATTCATATCAACAAAAAATAATTATTTTATATTAAAACTTCCTTTCTCACATATAGAAGTCTTTTTTGATAGCTGTGAATGTTTTATTTCTTTAATTTTTTTAATATCAAGAAAATAATTTAGCAATTAGACATTTATTCTATCATCTATCTATAGATCAATTATATATCATCTATCTCTCTATTTGTCTATCTATTTATCTATCCATCATCTATCATCTATCTATCAACCCATCTAATCTCCAAAAGCAGAGGTCCTGTCTAATCGTAAATTGATATAGTGACAAATATGCTGCATCCAACTGACAAGTGGAGCAGAGAGGAAGTTAATACAGAGAACCAGTGGAAAGATCAGCTTGTTTTATTTCCCAAATCATCTGCTGAAGATGAGAAAGATCTTTGCCCCCAATTTAAAACTAAACATTCAAGACTTTCCATAACAATGTCAGCCAATAATAACATGGCATGTCTTCGATATATTCTATATCTCTTCCAAATAGTCTATGCATTAACACTCCTGTACCTTCATTCCATTGCATCAATGACCTCCTCTTCTATTGCATTTTCTTCCCCTTTGTACTTCCTTCCACTCACCTGGTTAATGTTTCCAAAAGCTATTTAGATAGTGAACTACTGTGAACCTATATAGCCACAAAAGGAGCTAAAAATATAGTGTAAGTGGACCTAAGTAAAATGGAAAATAGCAATAATGATGTCATGAAATATTCAGATTTGATGATATTCACAAAATAGAGATAATTATTTGTCCAGTTTAAATGTAGCTATTGTTACCCTGGCTTTTTTACTGCTGAATTTGCTTTAACTAGTAAAGTAAAAAAGAAATAAAAGACTTATTTTAGTTGAAAAATTCAATTAAGCCTCTCATTTCAATCAACGATAGCCCTACACAGTTTTAAATGAACAAAAGTTTACTGTTTTAAGTGTGGAATATCTTCTGTTATATATATATAAAGTTGTATTAACTTAGGAAAAATGCAAAATCGCTAAATGGAATAAGACATTCTTAATTGAATGTAACCTTTCTAATACAGTGCAATACATTCTTATAAAAGACAGGCTCACAGTTTAGATCCCTGATCAGAAATATGAAAATCAGAAAGCTTTAAAGAAGAATCTGTCTTCTTTCAGGGTAGAAAATGCTTTAAGAAACTACCTCAAAGGCAAATGATGCTGTCTCCTCCAAAAAAATTCTTCGCAAAAATGGAGAAAGTAGCTAACTTGAAAATGTTCCTGTCTACAGACATACCACCTTGAACACACCCGATCCCATCTGATCTCGGAAGCTAAGCAGGGTCGGGCCTGGTTATACTTGTATGGGAGACCACCTAGGAAGACCAGATGCTATAGGCATAAAAAAATAATAATAATTTTTTTTAAAAAAAGAAGAAAATGTTTCTGCATGTTATTAGAAAAATGCACATGACTTTCTTTGTCAAAACTATTTCTTGATTTTTGTGAGGGCTTTTTACATAGAACCACATAAATTCCCAATATGTGATTACTACATCTAAGATATTGAGTTATGTGACTTAATCGCTATGAATGTCTTCACTATTAATTAGATAAAATAATGCATTTCTTAAAAAAGAAATCGTAGGATTAAATAGCCTTTTTAAGTCCTTAGCACAGAGTCTAGCACATACTACAGTCAACAAGAGGTACCTTATTATTGTAAAAGTTCTAAAAAATAATTTTTTTAGAAGAGGGATTTTGGAAGAAACGACCTTTTTCTACGAAATGTAGTTGCATTTTTTCTAATGATTTGAGCAGTGTCACATATGAAAACTAACCTGTCATACAATGATGAGAGAAAAAGAGGAGAGAGAGAGAGAAAGAGAGAGAGAGAGAATATAAATATGGAGACCAAAATAAATTTTAGTAAGATAGTAATGATAAATGGCCAACAAAAGATTTGACCTAGAGGTAAGTTCATGGATATTTTACTGGAGAGACATTTTGTTAGCCAAATAATTATGAATTCATTCTTTCCTTGGATTACAAAATTTGTTAGTTTTCTGCTTAAAAGAATTAGAATATTAATATGAAACGCATGCTTTGAGGATTAACTACCAAAGTTGCTACTAATTATTGAAATTAA
Source organism: Pteropus alecto (assembly GCF_000325575.1). Taxonomy (NCBI): domain Eukaryota; kingdom Metazoa; phylum Chordata; class Mammalia; order Chiroptera; family Pteropodidae; genus Pteropus; species Pteropus alecto. Next base: position 2,492,850 of record NW_006432227.1, on the reverse strand, counting down.
TCAGTGATTAAAGGACTATGAAGATTTCTCTACCAAAAAACTTAGCTTTAAAAAGGATAAACTGCTAAGAAGTTTGTGATGATGATTATTTAATAAAGTATTTATAGCATTGTGAAAGTTCATTTTTACTTTAATTCAAAAACAAAGAAAAGCATTTTAACATTGAAGTTACTTTATTACCATGAAAATCAGGCCTTTGACCAATTTTTAAAATTACTTTCTGGTAATTTCATATATATGCATGTGTATGTCTGTGTGTGTGTGTGTGTGTGTGTGTGTAATTATTTGCTAACTACATAAGAATTCAAAATAATACCCAAACTATCCAGCCTCCAATAGTTATTGAATAAATGGTGCTGCCAGTTGTTAATCTCATTTATTATCTTAGTTAAGAAAATTTTATTCCTGGAACAACACCTGTTTGACAATTTTTGCTTCTATGCACAAGAAAGTAACCTATAGAAATTTCATTTCTGCTAAATAAAGGTCATTGCATGACTTTTTTATGCTTTCATTTAGAAAATATATTAGTATTAACTATTGTGAGACTCTAAGACATTGAGTTATGTGACATATAAAAATATATACCTATATATTATTGTCATGTTTTTATTTTAAATATACTTTTAAATTACTATTCTTGATTCAATTAAACAAATCTTATCAACAAGTTGATTACTTACAAATGCTTTGTTCATACAAAAATTAATGAATTCCTCCTTCTAAGGTTCTACGTTAAGCTTAAAGTACAGTATTACTTATTTCAATTTTTTGAGCAAAAAAAATATGTCTTGGTATTTTTCTTTCTTTGTACCTTTGAATTTGAATGACAAGTATTTAAAGTTTAGGTTTTTATTTTCTTTTTTTTGTTTTCATTGTATTTTTTTGCCAAGGACTTTAAGTTTAATGGACAGGGGAATTAGAGGGGAATAAGAAATAAAAAGAAAAAAACACACAAAAAACAAACAAAAAAACCCTTCATTATATATAAAACAATATAAATGCTACAATTCCCAAATACAAACTTTGTAGGAGAACCTAGACCTTGATGACATTGCTAATGAAGGTTGACACATTACTCCTTAGACTTTGAGCAGGCTATATATTTTCCCCAAAGTAAGTTACATTGACTTGAAAGACATAGCCATCAATCTTTAAATATAACCATAAAATACAAAGGTAATGATTAGGTCCATAAAAAGAGTTCAAGAACAGGAAAGATGTTAGATGTTCTAGAACCCAAGTGGAATTAGAGAAGAGAGAAGTAAAGGACTGCAGTGAAATTTTAGTGTTCATCATTAGCGTTTCTCAAATTTTACTGTGCTTTAAAATCACTTGTAGGACTTACTGAAACATAGACTTCTGGATCCCAAACACAGTGTTTTTGATTCAATAGCTAAAGTGTGAGGACTACAAATGTACATTTCTAAAAATGTCTAGGTAATAACAATATGCCTGATTTTAGGGATCACAGTTAAAGAAATACCAATCCCTATAACCTAACCTATTAATACAGAAAGAACTCTCCAAATGAAGCTGGATAGAGGAAAAAGAGACAGGAAGACATGTGCACGCACACACATGCCATGATTATTTAGAAGGTATTGTGGAAAGCCATTTTCAAAAAAAATAATTAGCAAGAATTTGATTGTAGTTCTATTCAGAAAAATGACCAAAATTTTTTTAAAAAATGCTTAAACAGGAAAAGAATCAAAGAATAAAATAAAAATCAGATTAAAGAACACATAAAAATTGCAGTTTTTTATGTTCTAAAATATATTATAGACAAAGTGAACAATTAAAAGAAAACCTTGAAAGAAGTGATTGGAAGATTCAAAATAGAACTGAAAAGGTTATAAGCTGAAGATGTTGAAAAATTAGCTAGTAGAGCTTAAAGGGTAACTAGAAAAGAAAAAAAAATGTAATAAAGAGATAATTAATATTAAAAACAACAAAAATAAAAGGAATGATCTGAAAATATAGGTAAATATTAGCTAGACCTGATGAAAATACACACAAAATGGACAGAAGATAGAAGAATAAAGGATAAATTGAAGACAAACAGACGAAAATTTGGTTCATAATAAACATAACAAAGAAAAGAAAATATACTCAAATATATAAGAAAACTTTCCTGATATTAAAGAAATAAAATCATATTGAAAAAAAGGCATAATGCCATGTTCAGAATATGTGCTGGAGGAATTAAAAACCCACATGTGAAAAGAAAATACCTTTAGAAGAAAATGGATGAGAATAGATTAGGAATTTATATAGAAAAATATTTTAAAACTAGATCCAAAAGGCACAAATCATAATGAAAAGGGATCATATATCGAGCAATGCCAAAATTAAAACTTCTGAATGAGAATGAGTGAGGTTTCATGTTGAATGAGAGGCTGAATCAGTTTGAGGCCCCCTCAAAAAGGAAAACGCTAAAATATATACATATATTTGTTTTTTTGTTTCTGGAGCAAAACATCTTGTCCTCTTGTTCTTTGTATGGCTATTATAGTTTAATAAAATTTTTGAATATTTTATACATTATTTCTATATTTTTGGAAAAGTGTTGGGAAGATTATATATAAAATTACCCCTGGATGTTCACTGAAATTATATTACAATACTGTATGCACAGTAAAATTCCAACTATGTAACATAAAATTTATTATATAAATTTAAAAATATTAGAAGAAATTAACTAAAATGTACATGATGATTATCTTTTTGGTTGTTATGAGTCAGTCTTTCCTCTAATGTCTAAATTACCACAATTCTAATCAAAGTCTCACGTATTTTATTTTGAGTGTGTGTTACATTAACAGCTTTATGAAGGTTAACTTTACAGATGGAAAACTATGTCTTTAACTATGTGAACCTACTCTGCAGGTGACAACTGACTGCACAGGAGGAAGCCATCTATCTATACGTTATCACCGGCTAATAAAAATAGTTCAGTTAACAAAATCTCTTTAATACCCATCTCTGTTCTGAGTAGAGTCCAAAAAGAGTCTATTCTTTTTTATGCCATACAATCAAAGAAATAATATGCTGTGTTGGGAAAGAGCTGACTGAAGTTAAGAACTAAATCTGGAGTCAAGAGCCTAACTTTAGCAATACTACATTTGTGATTTATGGTATATTTATTAACTTTATTAAGCTTCAGTTGAAGACAAACTTCTGAAACGTGAATGATAGTAATAATAATTGTACAAAGTTGCTGTGGTAAGTAAATGAGACCATTATGTAGATTTGTTTCAATATATGCTACACATTTTCTTAATACATACAATATTACTGGAAAGGAAGCAGATACTGGGGAGCAACATTTTGAGGCAGCAGAAGCCATGAGTAAACCAAGACTTGGGTTAGAGGAAGTTATCTGTAGGTATTAGAAACAGTGGAAGACACATGATTTTGGTGGGCCCATAATGGTGAACTTACAGAATCAGGAGCACCTTATCTTTTGCAAAAAAAAAAAGACATCCTCACCATTTTGTCTGATGTCCATTCTGTCCTGATCTACATTCTGTAACCATAATAATTTGCTGTGTGTCTTAATACATTTCTATTTTTCCAGTACTTTCCAGGTATCCACATAATAAGTCCCCATTAATTAAGGCAGTTAGGCACATCTCTGCCTTCTAAACATAGCCCACAGTTCCATCTGAGAGTCATTTAGAGATCATGTTCTATTGGACATTCTTATCTACATTTTACTTAAATATTTCCTAAAGTCTTGTTCCAGGTACTTATGCACCAAGACCCCTGCAGTGTTAGTATGAAATGAAGATTCCTGAGGTCACACTTCTACATACAAAAGAAAACCTCTGGGATTGAACCTTAATCTGATTGTTCTAATTTTCTATTCACAGAAAACTCAATGCTAAATCATATTAGGGTTTATATTTTTTGTTTTCTTCAATCCTTAATCAGTCATTTTCAACCAGCCATTTAGAGTAATTTGATTCAGTTTCTAAGAAATCTACATTTTAATAATCATCAAAAATTCATAGAGCTTTCTATGGATCACATTTGGAAGTAATACTTTAATGTCATTCTATATATTAACCATCTGATAACACAGTAACTTGAATTTTTATTTAAAAGTTTCAGATGATTACATTTTTCACATATTTTTTCAACCAAGATGTAATGGAATGTTGGGTCACAGTCTTAAGCCTTTTTTGTATAATCTATAGAGACCAATAAAGTGCAATTTATACTAAGCATTACATAAAAGCAGTGATTGATAAAGGATTCCAAGATTGCTAACTCTCCTAGAAAGGAGGAAAATATTCTGTCCCCATGAGTTTTATCTGATAAATTCCTGAACACGCAGTTAGCATAATGAAACTTCTCCATGTTAAATATCTAATCTAAAACCTTCAGTAAGAGATATATAAGGGTTTTACATGTGCCCTAAACATGTAGAGGTAGGAAAAAAAGACAAATATAAGGTAAAAGTTGTGGAGGTTGAAACAAAGAAAATGGTTTCTAATAAGTGTCCCATGTATGACCTTTATTATATTATCTTGCATAACAAATAACATAGATATTTGCTGTTCATAGAAGGTGGTTTCAAATGTTCTCTCACCTGCCTCAAGGGCTGATACTGTATATTTAGTGATTTATTAATGCACATTTGTACATATCACAAAAAAATGTATATTCAAATCAGTCTGAACATACTGAAAAGAATTTTAGCAAGTGGAAGGGTTACTATTTTATCACCAGTGCTTGAGTTTTGTCAAGAAAAAATTACTCGACTGACATTATGTCTCTGGTATTTATTTTGTTTTATTTATTTAAAACAAAATCCCTCAAACCATGTTCATTCTGCTCCAATGTAATACATTTCATATATTATTTGACTGAAATTAAAATACCACATTTTATTTGAATGACAACTGAATGACATGTGCTAAGTGTCTTCAGGGGAAAATTGTTTAACAAAAACATATTTTGAAATTTCCTATTGAATCAATCATTATTGCTAACACTAAAATTTTCATAGGAATGAAAGATGAATGAGATAGTGATAAAAGCAAATAGTTTTTATGATATTATGGAGTTTTGCCTTGTTTTGTACCATGTTTGACAAACAGCGACATCTGTCTAAAATCTGTCAATATGATGGATAGGAAGCATAAATCACATTATCTTATGTCAACACTCCTCTCAGAACAATATTTTAACAAATTCAGTGGTATGTCATGAACATGACCCTTGAGAATAATAAGGAGAGAATGTATAACATTCAGCTGGATCCTATTTACATAGCTATTTTTAACCTCTTTTGATTTAGGAAACCTTAATTTCCAAAAAAGATCTCAAAGATATAAACTATACTCACTACAGTTTAAGGCTGTTAACATACCAAAATGAAATTTTAAGCATATATGCTATTTTAAAGTGTATACTGACAATAACATTTCTAGTGAAATCATATTCTTTTTGTGTGTGTGAAATCATTTTCTGAAGCTAATGAAATGAAAGCATTCAATGCATAATTTTGGAGTTTTGGCTAAAATTTATTTAAATGAATTTATAAAAAGCTCATGCAATTGTAATACCATATGGACCCCAGATTTAGAACTAATGATTTCTAGTAATTTATAAAGTGTTCCAAAACATCAAAAACCTGACTACTGAGAAGCATCACTTTGGATAATCGAATTTTTTTTTTTTTTAATTTTTAACTGTTTAACCTTACCAGTGTTTGTAAATACATTAAACATATGCTAAATGTATTTGGTTAAAATATTTCTCATAGGATGGGATGACCTGCTCCTGTCTGGGACATTAAAAGAGTCAATCCTATACTATTCTTTTGTTAGAAGAGACATAGTCTCCTCGTGCTCCTACTAAACTCAATTTTTTTTTTTACAACATTGAGTAAATCAATTGAATTGCCTGCCTGCCAACAAAGAACCATCCTATCTAGTGGAGTTTCTTTCTATTGCTTCTGAGTCTCTTCCAATTATCCTGGAGCAGAGATTAGCATGCATGCTCCTCTAATAGTTGTTCTGTCGAAAGGAAATTAGCCTTAATTCTCATGGCACAAAATGAAGTGATATTCTGATACCTTTAATGACATTATAATGAATGGAACCACTGCAAATTTTAATGTAGGCAGTGAAGAATTATTATTGTTATTTTTATCTTTTTTCATTCTTTACTAAATCACCTTACTTAAAACATTTGCCAAAAAGAAAAATAAAAGTCCACTTCATTAAGCACTGTGTAGTTTTGACAGTATTCTGCCTAATCATTCATGCAAAGAAAAAAACTTTGTTTTCAGTGGGTGTGATCACACCAAGTAATTTAGACACTCAAACTCTGTTTTACCTCACAGTACTTGTCTATTTATTTAACCTTGATAATTATTCCAATTTTTTACTGAAGCTGACTACACACGTGTCCATTTGAAGAAAATAATTTGATTAATTTTAGTAATCTGATAACTAACCTATAACTAAAATACAGTTTGGATTCAACTAAGACATATAAACTTTATTTTACATTTTTTCTTCTATGATAGCTCTTTATATTCCTTGTCACAGTTTTCATTTCTAAAATCACAACATAGGAAAGGTTATAGAAGTAGATAAAGATTAATTACATATCTCAAAAAAAAAAAATCCTGATTTGAGGATAACTCTAACAGTCCTCATAGTTTTGCCTAAGAATGGTGCAAGTGACTCAGACAAACTACCAGGCCAATCTAGAATTCCCAAGACAAGACATATATTAGGTCAGGTAGGACAAGCCTCTATGATGAATTGGCTATTACTGTGAGATAAATGCAACTATGGTTTCTAGTGAGTCTATGTTCCCTTGATGTTCTTATTGAAATTCCCAATAAGGCTGAAGTCACTTATTGAACCATAAAGGTGGCAATAACCTTGGATATAAAAAAAAGTAAGATATTGAGAGACACGATAATAGGAATAGAGCAATCTGCATAACTTGAACCAATTTATTCCCAAGATAAATAAGAATCAAGGAATATTTGGATTTAATTTATAGAAATATAAAACCATCATGTTCTTTCAAAATGGTCTTCTTGAGCTCCTTATGAATACATAAAGGATAATATAAATTTAAATGGACAATATTATTTACTAATAACTATGAGGAGAATCATATGGATAGCTCATTTTTACTGTGTAGAAAGCAATTTAAAAGGGAAAGTAAGTTATTTTTAAATAAAAGCAATATAAACATCATTATTTATGTCTCACCCCCCATTTCTCATTGCTCGCCACCTTCTTAAAATCTGAGGAACATGCATTATAGGAAAGTTACAAGAAGAACTGCACCATTTTTAATGTGGAAATAAAGTCAGAGAAAACATAAACTACCCTCAAATTTTTTAAATGACTCACTGGTTAAGGGCGACAAAAGAGGAAGCTATGCTGTGACCTACTTGATATGTAGATAGGTTTGTCTAATGTCTCCTTGCCTTCCTTGAGCATAATGTCTAGGTGACTGGCCGTCTTTAGTAACTGCCTGCCTCAACAGCCACTGAACAGTATTGTAGAAGTCATTGCCAGAGCTAGAATCTTGAATCAAGATAACAACACATCCTAAACAATTTCTAGTATATCTCTTAATTTCAGCTGTTAGGTAAATATGGCAACACTATGTTTCTCAGCCATCTAGATGGTTTCAAAAAATGTTTCTAGGTTGAGTTAATGCAGAATTAGAATGGAGGTCCTTCCTTTACTTTTATTTCTTGGTGGCAAAGGGAAAAATCAATTAACGATGCAACTTTATATCCAATCATTTAATATTCTAATATACTGGTATTATTCATCTTATGCCATAGTATGTCACAGACAGCACCACCAGCATAAATCCTGAAGCAGTAAGATATAATTTTATTCATTGCTGTGGGCTGCAGTAGTCCTAAGAACATTTTCATTGTCCTAAAATTCAAAGAACAAAAATCTCAGGAGATTGAGTTGTTTCATTTATGCATTCAAGATTGAGGTAAGGGTAGAAAGATTTTGAAAGAGAAAGTTATCAATTCTTTCCTTTAAACATGGGGGGGGGCGGTATTGCTTCCATAAAAGCTGGCGATCGTATGAAGAAAATTTATCAAAATTAGGTAATTATGAACAGTCAGCTCATTGCTGACTTCCATGGTATATCTGGATTTAGAATAAAGATAAGCCCTATTAGGAAGAAAGGCATTCAAAGAGATGACATTTCTTAGAATTCTGCTTAAGAGGAAAATCAGAATGTCAGGTGAAGCACACGTAAAGTATTCCCTTCAGCATACATGCTGAAATCACAAATAAATCAAATTAGGACAGGACAGTGCCAGTTATCCATATTACTGGAAGTCATTTTATCACCTTCTGAGTGGTAGGATCATTGTTACTCTTATCAATTGTTCACAAAATTTACATTCCCAATTTATTAAAACACAAGCAAATTGAAAGCCTTCAACTCCTGGGTGGGGAAGGGAAATGACATTGTCATCCTTAAGGCATTGATGAAAACCAGTTGCACCTGAAGAAAATAAGAAACAAACATCCCACCTCTGGGGCTGGAGCAAGCACACGTGCTGGACTCTGAGCTACTCCAGGAAAGGGCAGGAGCTCTAAACAGGCCACACCACCAGAGACCAGGGCCACGCTGCATGTCTAAGATGAAGGCTTAATCAGAGGTAAATATAAAGGAGAGACTAAAACTGAAAGGGGAGAGTAAAAATTAAAGAAAAAAATACGAGAACCTTGGCAAACCATTCCCTAGCCTGTACCTTAAATACAGTGTCACTAAAGAACTTGAAGATTGTGATAATCTTAGAGTAATCATATCAACTACATATCTCAAATCCAGCCCAACTCTTAATTAGATTAATTCTCCTAACCCCACATATTAAAAGCCAAACAGAATGCATGCCCAGGTCCAGGCATAAAACTGTTTACCTTAATTGCATATGCAAAATCCCTTATCTTTTCCATATTAGGTAATTTAATCACAGGAATAAAACCATATCATATTGACAGATGCCACACTCAAAGAGAGAGGATTATATAAAGATGTGTGCCATTGGGGGCATCTTAGAATTCTGTTGATCACAGTATGAAAACCACTTATGTAAAAATCTAACACATAATAGACACATTAATTTGCTCCTATTCCCATTAATGGCAGAACACAGCATGTGTAGTAGCATTAGGAGTCTTCCTCCACATACTAAAAGACTGTGGTAAAGCCAATTTTTGACCCAAAATAATAACCTTTGGCTCTTGTATAAATCCCTGGAACTAAACCGCCCCAAAATTCTTCATTAAAGATAAGGAATTATAGTCATGCATTTATTTTTTATTTTTTTAATTTTTTTACTAATTGAAAAACAATCAGGTGATTTCTCTCATTCATGAAAGGAGTACTTATTAAACATTGCAGGATGAAAGATTAATCTCAGGTCAATTTACATCCAAATGTTTAATTTTATTTGGATTAATTTCATTGCACATTTAGAATTTGAAGCCACACTTATTGCACGTAGCATTTATTTGTAGGCTATTACTTTGTCCACATAACTGCAAATATTTAAGATTTTTCTATGTGTGAAAAGTAATCCAGAAACAATATTCCACAATAATATTCATTCACACATTATTAATAAAAATATTTAGCATGCTAAAGGGAAATTACTGTGTCAGCTAATGAAAGATATACATGATAGTCAAGCATAATCAGGCTTTGAAATGTAATTATATATATATATAAGCATTATAAGGATGTTTAAATGTAAAATAGAATAAACTAGAAACAAAAATATTAAATCTGTGTTCAGAGGCTAAAGAAGCATTTTCCAATTGTAAGAATCACAGAAAGTTTCATGAAAGAAATGGCATTTGTTAGGAATTTTAAGACAGTATGATTTTCATAATTAGACACTAAAAAAGAACATTCTGTTTGAAGAGGAAAACATGGCTAATCTAATAAAGAAGGTATAAATCATAATTGAAAAATAGCAATTTCACTGGAAATAGTAACAGAGAATTATCACTGTGGTTTACGTGGAAGACAATTTAACCACTACTTCCCAAGGAAAAGAGCTAATGGGAGAGATGATAAGTGAAAGTTCTAGGTACTGGCAAGACACAAAAAGTATAGTTTGAGAGTATTTTACCAAAGTACTTTTTGCAAATAATTTATTCTTTGTGAAATTCAGTAATTTTTATAGAGGGTCAGGGAGTAGATGGATTTGTGGGATTTAGGACAGTATAAAAATTAGAAGTAACTATTTGGGGAATGTTAGCCATCATTTTGAGGTTAATAAAAGGATTTCTGTGAAGCAACAAGAGTTAAATTACATTTGAGAGGATATATTTTTCATTTAATCTGTTAAGGCTTTACTTTTTCTCCCTTAACCTAAGAATAAAATAAACCATTAGAGTTTTACCCAAAACAAGTGACTGACCCTTCTCAAAAGTAAAACCTCTCTAAAAGACAGTTAAAATCAAATAGATGCAAGAATATATGAAGGGTGAACAAAGAAAAGTAGTCAAGAGAGGGAGATAATTATATACTAGGGGATTGTAATTACAAGGTCAAAGAGCTTGGAGTTAGAGTGTTTTCAAACAATGATGAAATATAGGGTTAGATCTAACTATAAATATTTCAAGTTCCAAAGACACCAAAGCTAATTGAGGTGTACAAGGACCTGCAAGATCAAAGAATTGAAAACATCATCAACAATTTAGTTGAAGTATCTGAAATATTGCCAGAGTCGAGTGGGAAATTATAATCAAGTGTGTTAATAACCGAATATAATGGAAGGAGATGACTAGATTTTAAATATAGTTTTAAACATAAAATTTTATTTATATTATTTATAATATAAACATAGTTATATTATAGTTATATTATAGTGGTTGGTATGAACTTCAAAAAACAAAGATGTTGAAATGTTGAGAGGGTTAACAATAATTTCGAAGAACCAATGGAGAGCTTTGAATTTTTCAAATCCTATACATTATCTTAAGAAACGGTAGATGGAGCAGAAGAAAGTAGAATATTTAATCACGTTGTGTGCTACATGAACTACACAATCTGCACGATGGACATTAAATGGTGAAACAATTAGTAAGGCATGGTTCTTACTCTTTAGTAGTTAGAGGTGGTGAAGGATTCTCTAAGCATAGAGTATTTAAATGGTAAGGTAATGACTTGTTTATGACAAATACTTTGAAGGAAAGTTTAAGTAAAAAGGTATAGAATAATACAACAAGAACTTCAGGAAATAGAAAAAGAAGCTTCTTGAGCAATAAAAAAGTAATAATCAGACTATAGTTGCTGATAGCAGATTGGACATAATAACTCATATACTCACATTTCAACTGCTGCGTTAATTGAACAATATCTATATGCAAATTGTGTAGTACCTTTACCATCAAATATCACCTGGCCTAGTGGATCCAACAACTCTGTGAGGAGATTCAGATAATTGTATAGTGAAGAAGTCCAGAGAGCAGATGACTTACTACTCTTCTCTAAGAAACTTTTTTAAAGTCACACCTATATTCTGGAATAGATGATATCTTAGATGGAATTACCAGGTAGAAAGTTGAAAAACTAAACTGTACTACACATAGAAAAGATGAGTGTGGGAAAAAGAATAAATAAAGTATACTCCTATTTTTATGTATTATTTCTTTTTTTAATTGATATAAGATAATTTTATTCAGAGAAATAATAGTAAAAGTGTTTATTGTTTATAGTACATGTAAAAATTAAATGATGTCACCAAGGGCAGGAGGGAGGAATTATAAATATTTTGTCATAAAGAATCTGCACTATACTTGTGGTTCACTTTTAAAGCCTTGTAAACACATTTTAAACGACTATATAGTCCATACCGAATATACAATATGTAAAAATTGTTCACCCACAGTTTCATCTTCTCCATTGAAAGATAAACGCAATAGAACTTGTGTCTTCAGAGTTCACACGAATCTAAATTCTAACATGCATTTATCTTTTAAAACATAATTCTGCTGTAACATTTTTTATGACTAAATAATGACTAAAAATGTTACTATATTTTATGTTACATGCTTGTTATGATAATTTCTTAAGCTGAATTTATAGTTTATTTTTCATATAATTTTATTAACATAAAGCTATGTCAATGTAGTGAGAATAAATAGTATAAAAGCAGTTCTTATCTAGGAGGATTTTTTTAAATCAAATTGCCACCTTTTAACTTAGAAATAGCCATTTAAGATCACATTTTATAAGTATTACCAATAAAAATCATCTATCTGTAGTATTAATTACTAAGTGCTACACTTTATAGTAAATTGTGCAGAAAGTATTAGTAAAGAACTGTAAAACTAAACGCCAATGTGTCCTTAGATAAAATTCATAATACATACAATTATGAAAAAGTAAACATCAAAAATAAGGTGTCATCACCATTTTAATTACCATAAATATGTTTGTAATCACTGAAATTTCTGAAATAATATATACAGGGAAAGGATTATTTTTAAAAAACACTCAGAACACATAGAATGTCACAATTTCTTTGAAATTAAAATTTAGTGAAAATTTTTTATCTCTAGAGATATATAAATGAAATTATATTATAATGCAGTATGCAGCAGTATAATATAGTAGTACCTAACAAAATAACATAATAACATTTCACTTTAATAGCCTTAAAATGAAAAATTTGCTGTTGATTTCTTAGGCATGTTCAAAGTTGCTCAAGAGAAACCAGTTAGTGTTCACAGGCACATTATAAATATTCACAATGTATACATGTATCATAGATTATGTAGAATTTGTTCTATTATGAAGTGCAAACCCGTTGGTTATATAGATGATGTTACATATAGAACATTTCGAAGCAACATGAGAATTGATGAAGGACAAGACCTGACCTTAAGACTAATTTTCGAAATCAAAATTTTTTTTAACTATTGAGAAAGCTACAGACTTCAGAATCACAAGCAAATTATGATTTTTCACAATTCTTCAAGACAATTTGTAGTATTTCTAACTAAATGAAAATTTTGTGCAACTGTCTTTAATAGAAGATAACAGATAACTATATTTAGTGAATATAGTTGAACAACATCCTTCCTTTAAGTATATATGTGCATTCACTGATGAAGAAATAAATAACTACAAAATTAAAAAAATTAATGAACATCACCATATTTGCTTTTTCAATGAAGATAAAACTTTTACTCACAGAAATTCAAACACATATCTATATCAGAATTTGTAGTTTTTATTTTAAATACTACTGTTCAAAAATTTTAAAAAATACACACTTTATGGAGAAATTATAAACCTTAATTTTTCATTTCTTCCCACACATAATTCTAAATGATTGCTTTTTAACCAGTGTATTCAAAGAAAAGAAAACTGATGAAACTTAAGTAGGCATTTGAATGTAATATTTTTGTAAATTATTGTAGTAATGATAAGAAGAAATAAAAATAAGTAAATTTTGTGCTAAACAAAATAAATAGATAAATTAAAGACAACAGTCACATGAGGTAATTAATAATTTTATGTTCTTTCATATTGATATAGAAAAATGTAGAACTGTCAAATCAGAGCCTCAAGAATCAGAGATCTTACCCAGAATAAAACTGACTAATAATTGCAAAAGCAGTTTAATGTGCCATTTGAGCCATAACCTAGTTATATTTAATATATTTAAATTCTTCATATATTTTAATATATATAGAGCATATACACATGAAGCAGAATGTGTAACACTAATCATTTTTATCTGTCATTATTTTAATTATAAAACTATGCATTTTTTAAAATTAATTATAACAACATAATCATTAAAAATATAACATTATGCTTGAGTAAATTCAGTTAACATTTTAGGACTGTTTAAACAGCAAATGCACTTTATTTTATTTTGCTTAGGTTTGCAGAATCATTTTGGTTATTTAGCTATAAATATGATATTAGTTTCTGTGAATTTGAGATATAGAGCTTTTATAAAATGTCTACCTGCATATTTCCATTGCACTATCTCTGATATTTTGTATTTTCTAGAGACATAGAATAGAATTTTTTTTTCCTTCACTTCTTGTGAACCTTTAGATATACATCTAATTGTATTTGGGTTCCTATTGCTTAAACTTCTTTTTGTTCTTCCCTCTCACTTCTAAAATGCATGTTTCATATTTTGAAAAAATCTTTTTTTTTAACCTAATTCAAAGTTGGCCTTATTTCACTAATTTGGGTCATTGCATCCATTTCTGTCAGCTTAAATGGACCTTTTCTTTCCCAGGTGGAGTGGCTCTGAGCAGATACTGGCTTATATGAACATTTTTTCAGGTCAGTCTTTTCTCAGACACCAATTCTGTTAAATGTCCTCAAAATTCATCTTATATTTCAAAAAGTCCACATATTGTCATTGGCAGCAGTCTGTAAAAAATACTTCACTTTTATATCTGTGTTATTTTATCTAGCAACTTTTTCCTTCATTTACATATCCAACAAGCATATAAATACTTAATATTTAATGACACTGTTGAGTATAGGCACAAAAAGATGGAAAAGAAGTGAAATGCACTCCTTAGATCTTTGTTTAATAAATGAGATTAAATATATTCACAAACATACAATATAGATGGTCATATGACATAGAGAATAACATATATTGCCTTTTGAGAACTGATTCACAAATAACAAGGATCAATATCTTCCTTATACTTCTCAGTTTTTGAGTATGGCTCAAGTTTTACTCTGTATACTTTTAGCAGGCAAATATCTCCTCTTTAGGGAAACTCCTTTGACATAAATTGACAAAAAACCCAGGTTTTTCATGGTCTGAAAAAGCTTAAGTCATTATTTGGTATGACAATGTTCTTTTGAATTCTAAAAGTTGATTTATATACTACAACCAGTAAAATTGTTATTTTGTACACACATCATGTATTGGTCATGATTTTGTGACAAGACCATAGGTATTCTAAAGAATGGCCAGTAAAGTGAAGCAGGAAGTCATGATCACTATTGATCAGTCAAGAGTGATCAATAGCCTTAAGAATGTAGGGCCAGAGGTTCTAATAATCATACATCTACCTTTGTCATATTGTACTCTCAGACCACAATCTATTTTGCAAAATCTTTTCCCTATCAAGCTTCCATAAGTGTTATTGTTCTTAGGCTTCTTCCTAACCCTCTTCTTTCTGACTCTGCTCTCTGCCCCTTAGAGAAATTGTCCACACCCATATTGTGGTAGGCCCCTAAGATTCCTGCCTCCTTGTGTATATACTCTATATAAATTCTTCCCCTTGATTGATGGCCAGATCTGTGAAATAATAAGATATCACTCCTCTGACTATATTTCATAGCCAGTGAGATTTTGAAGATATATTTAAGGTCCCTCATCAGTTGACTTTGAGTTCATCAAAATGAAGAGATTCTCTCTCTAGCTTAGAATGAAGAACTGTCCTGGTATAGAGAAGACCATACAGAAGGAAATGACAGATGACTTCTTAAAACTGAGAGCAGGCCCAGTTGATAACCTGGGAAAATAGTGGAAACCTCAGTCCTATAACCTTCAGAAACTAAATTATGCCAACCAGTGAGATTAGAGGAGATCCCCGAGACTCAGGTGTGACTGTAGGCCTGGACAACATCTTGATTTTGTCCTCAATAGAGACTTGATGGAGACCTTGACAGAGTGCCAGCTGAGCCCTGCATAGACTTCTGACTTACAGAACTGAGATAATAAATGGATATGTTTTAAGCTGCTAAGTTTTTGGCAATTTCTATTCAGCATAGAAAACTAATATAGATAGTTTTAATTGCTACCCCCAAACCTAATGAATCCCAAGTATAAGAGGCCAAAGATCTCTTCAAAACTCCAGAACAATATTCAGTGTTTTTATACCATCTCTACTTGGATTGTCCAAAGATGGTGACAGACTAACACATCTCAAACAGTATACATTATTTTATCTCCAATCAAATCCTGCACCTTGCTCTTCTATTCAGTGAACAATTTCAATATCTACTATTTAAGTCAGAAATATGAGAATGAGGGAGTCATTTATAATTCCACTCTTGCTCACTCTTTCTCTATACCTAATTAAACATTTCCTATAATTTTTCCTACTTTAAATTTCTTAAATATAACACATCTTTCTATTCTACTGGCATATCTTGTTCAGGCCAAAATCAGGGCCTACCTTGACTGCTACATGGACTCCAATCCGGTTTTCCTGACTCTTACTTGGCCCTCCTTTGATCTACTGGCTTCTATACTTAATCTCTTCAAACTGTCTTAATCTGTATAATTTCTTAATCTGCAATGGAAGCACTGGAGCAAATAATTTCTAGCCTTGAGGATGTCATTTATCTTTAAGACCATAGGCCTAATAAAAAGTACAAGAGATATTTTGATCATGGGGCTCTCCTGACACCCCACAATTCATCTGATTTAATAAGCCAGCCTACTCTGGCGACCCAAGGTGCATATATGATTTGTTATTTACGCCATGTTAAAGATGACATCTACTGAAAATACCAAACCGCATGAAGAAAAAACATCTACAAAATCTGCCACTTCAATTGTTTGTTACATTAGCTAGAAATAGAAGAAGTTTTGTGTTCTAAGACATATTTCCTTCCCTTTAGACTTAAATGCGAAGGCTTCTTCCACCACAGAAAAATTGTTCCTTGGACTATAAAATGGCAAAAAATGATATAATCCAATGATCAGAAAGAAAGAATATACTTCCTGCTCTTTGCCCACCCCACTATATCAACTCCAGTCAGCTTTTCACCATCACATTCAGTCAAGTCATCGAATGTTTACCATTTCTATGACCAATAATGTGAAAAGAGCTTAAACCAGGAGGTACCTATACACAGCCATAATGGTTAGAAATGAGAGGTTGCCTCAGGGTAGTGCAGGGGAAAAGAAGTACATATTTTTATACCTTCCCCCCCAAAAAACCCTACCAAAAATGATTAAATTCTCGTTCCCGCCCCCAAATTTATTTGGTACTTAAGATCTATAAATCATGAATTCCTCCCAATAAAAGTTTTCATCATTCAGTTAAATCACAGTTGAGAGGTTTACATAGAATTTATCATTTAGATCACAGCTGAAAAAGTAAATAGATTTGAATCCTTTGAATCTGAATGGAACTGCATATGCAAGAGTTCTTTTCTTGGCATCTTGTTTGCACTGAGTGTGTAGAAATGATATGCTATCTTTGTGCTCACAGTCAGATATCTGCAAACACAGGTTTCTAACCAGAGGCTGCAGTAAATACACACCACATGGGTACTTACATAAAAAGTAATCACTAGGATGAGGCTGGCATCAATAGATATTTTAATTGTAGATGTTAACTGTGTACAAATAATATTGCTCTAGCTTACTATTAACATTTTTATGAGTTTTCGGTTATATGAATTAAAAATCCCTGGGAATGTTTTCTGTTCTCCCATGCGATATTAAATTATTCTGTTTTGCATAGTTTATATCCTCATGATTATTGCAGTCTTTTAACCAAATGACACATATTAATGTAATCAGTTATGTCTCCCTTATTCAAGAGCTTGTCCACTCTCATCAAATCAGTTCCAAGCACTGCTAAAAAAAATATTCTTTCTGAAAAAGATACAAGGTGTTCGGCAGTTAATCAACAAAAATGTATTTAAAATGAAGAAAATGTTTATACTTCATTAGTACTTTCACTGTCAGGGTGCATGAATTTTGAATATTGTTGAAAATAGGTTTTGTGGCTTCTCCACATGTATTACTTTTGAATTACAGAATTTGTTTAGTTGAAAAACATTTCAGGACACACAGCTATCTAAATATATAAGGATATAAATAATAAAGTCTACTGTATAACTATTCTGGTATTAAAAATAGAGGAGAATATTTTTCTAAACTCAGTGGTAAAAAAATAAAGCCAGAAATGAAAAGATGTTGCATTTGAATACATAGAAATCAAATACTAGGTTCTGAAAATAAAACTATTATAAACATAAAAGACAAGGCATATTTAATTTTTTAAAATGATTTCCTTGGTAATCTATTACAAATTAACAATGCAAAATTAGTACTGACATCATTTTTTTTCTATATAAACTACAACCGAATATATATAAGTTTTGACAGAACAAATTTAAAGGTTCATTTCTCTTTCTGGCAAAATTGTTTTCTTTACTTTTCTTTTTTTTTTTTTTTTTTTTTTTTTTTTTTTTTTTTTTTTTTTGCTTGTAAAAAGGAAATTATATTTAAGCATTTTTCAAATTCTCTTAAATCTGCAGTTCATGGTACAAAATACACAGAACCTTAGAACAAATGGCGGCCTCATCATTCTCAGCTTCTCCCGTAGGGGCTCTCAGAGACCCATAAGGTCCTGGAAGTTACATATTTGCAGATGCTCTGAAATTATCACTGTAAATTCTCAAGTCACAGGTATAAAATATGAGATTCCAATAATGGGAAATTTGACTTATGAGATAACAAGTGTAATAATATTTCAGATTATTTTTTATGTAATGGGCTTATTACATATAAATATATTTATATAAATGGTATAAATTACCGAAAAAAAACTAAGTTAAAGATCAAGATGGTTTACAGTGGTTATTGGTTTCTACAAAAATAAAATTTACTGAACAATGATTTAATTCTATGTTATGTTGTTATCCGTGCATAGAGAACTACAAATATATTAGTAATGTCAGTGGGTTGATTATATGAAAATAAATGATCAAAATCTGTTTACACCTTCAAGTTATTTTATTTTTTTCAATATTCTACATCAAATTATTAATTGCAAGGAAAGAAAGATTTTATATCTGTGCTCTTTCTAACCATGTAACATACTGTCACCAAAGTGTGTGTTTTAAATTTTTAGGAGTAAATACTTGTTGATAGTAACATTTTGCAAATATTAACATATGTAAAAATCAATTGGTCATTACAGAAATGATGGAATATGTGGCTTGTGTCAACTCTTTTGCTGAGAACAACCAGAAGAGTTGGACTTAAATATAAAATATATATTTATTAAGGGCATGAGAAAGGTACCACAATCTATAGGAGAATCATGCAAGAAGGTGAGTACAGTATACAGAGCTGCTGAACACCATAGGTATCTACTTATTCCAATAGCTTGACTGAGAGGCTGAGGAGATGAGAGAAGTTTTCTGTATACTCACCAGAACAACAGGACAAATATTCAAGTTCAGGGACCAACAAGGGGGATGGTCCCCAGAAAATACTTAGGCTTTGGATCAAATTTGGAGTCAAGAACTGAATCCTAGCTTCTGACCCATCTAAGTCCTGTATTAGTTTACGATGATGCAAAAGTGCTCATTCCACTAGCCTAGCTACCTGTCAGAAAACAAGTAGATCCTTTCTGCAGTAAGTGTTATCAAAAGACACAAATTATCAGAATAATTTCTCAGGTTATGAGAAAGCACACAGAGAAATGAGAATAAACAAAAATTACTGAAAGCCAAGAAAGTGAAAACAAAAATTATTTTTAAAAAATTTTCTAGGCCACCCATCACAGAAGACCTGAACAGATACTTCTCCAAAGAGAAAATACAGATGGCTAACAGACACATGAAAAGATGCTCAAGGTCGCTAATCATCAGAGAAATGCAAATTAAAACCACAATGAGATATGGCCTCACACCTATCAGAATGGCTATCATCAATAAATCAAAAAACGATAAGTGTTAGTGAGGATGCGGAGAAAAGACAGAGAAAAGGGAACCCTCATACATTGTTGGTGGTAAAGCCGTTATGGAAAACAGTTTAGTGGTTTCTCAAAAAATTTAAAATGGATATATGACATTTGACCCAGCAATTGCACTTCTGGGTATTTATCCAAAGAAAACCAAAACAATAATTTGTAAAGATCTATGCACCCCAATATTTATGGCAGCACAATTTACAATAGCCAAGATATGGAAGCAACTTAAATGTCCATCAACAGACAATTGAATAAAGGAATTATGGTTCATATAAATAATGGAATATTACTCAGCCATTTAAAAAAGTGAAATCCTATCATTTGCAATGACATGGATGGACCTAGAGACTATTATGCTGAGTGAATTAAGTCAGAGAAAGAAGAATGCCATATAATTTCACTTGTATGCGGAATCTAAGGAACAAAAAGAATGAACTAATAAAAAACAGACTCACAAATATAGTGCACAATTTGATAACAGACAGAGGGGAGGGTGTTAGGGGACTGGGAGAACAGGGTGAAGGGTTAAAGAACTACAAAGATAGTTGGTCACAGGGATGGAGAGCATGGCAGAGAGAATGCAGTTAGCATTAATATGATGGCTAGGTGGAGGGGAGGGAGGGAGCAATTGGGGAGATCGTTTTATGAACTATATAGATGTCTAACCAATGTACTGTATACTTGAACTAATTTAAATTAATTAAAAAAATTTTTCTGGGCCTCCAGATGATGATATCAGACATAGACTTTAAAGGACAATGCTTACAAACTTAAAAGATAAAATAACTGGAAAATATAAAAAATAAACAATGAAATTCATAAACTGAAAAAGCCATAGATTAAATATTTAATGGCTGGAGACAACACTGCTGAAAAAATAAAAACAATAATAATCTTGAATATATATCAAAAGAAAAGATTCCAATTTAAACATGAGGAGGAAAAAAGTAGAAAACAGTGAATATCAAACGTGAACAATATAAAAAAGGAGAATATTTTCAATAATTGTATGCAGTTGGAATTTCAGAAAAAGGAGGAAGAGAAAATGAGGATATGCGATAAGATAATGCGTGTCAGTTTTCCAAAAGTGATGAAAAACTTTTGACTTCAATAAGTCCTACAAATCAAAAGTTCATGAATATAAATAAAGCCACACATAGGAACATCATCGTAAAACTGCTGAACACTAAAGATAAATAGAAAAGATCTTTAAGTGAAGTAGGCAAAGAAATACAATCCTACAAATTATTAAATAAAGAAATAAAAGGAGATTGAATTCCTATTGCAACAGTATAACAACATATCCCACTCCATCTTTAGTGTAATTTATGTCATATTCTACATATACATTCTTTATAAACTTTAAAAAATAGTTCCCTGTATTTTCCCATATATTTACTATTTCCAGGGCTCTTTATTACTTTCTATAAATCTGGGTTCAGATCAGTTACAATTTCAGCTTGAAGAACTAAATTTAGTATTCCTTGTATTGCAACTCTGGGAATATATTATTTTTTACTGCTGTCATAACAAATCACCACAAACTTAGTTGCTTTGAACAACAGTCATTATGTCATTCTTCCAGTGGTCAGAAGACCAAGTAGGCTTGTAAGGATTCTCTACTAGAGTTTCACAAGGCCAAATTCAAGTCTGTACTTTTTATCTAGAGGTTCAATGGAAGAATCTACTTCCAGACTCAAGCAGAATCCAGTTCCCTGAGACTAAAATCTTCCTTTTAGCTGCTAGAAACCCCTCTCCTGTGCTTGCACCTGACCCTCTCCATTGTTAAAGCAGCAATCTTGTGTTGAATTCTCTTGTTTGAAATTCTCTGGCTTTCCCTTCTGCCTTCTTCACTTTTAAAAGAACGTGTGTTTACACTGAGAGTACCCATATAATCCAAGATAGTCTCCCAATTTTAAAATCAGCCAAATTCCCTTTTTCCATATAAGGTAACATGTTTAAAGTTCCCATGATTAGGACATGGAGGCATAATTCTGCCTACTACGAAGTTGAATCTTGTCATTAAAAAAAAAAAACAAAAAACTATCTCAGCATGTCTTGATTTTGCCACAATTTTTAAATAAATTTTCACTGGATATAGAATTCTGGATTGATAAAGTTTGTGAAATTGTTGACTAGTACTCCAAAGATGTTAATCCACTGTCTTCTGGTCTCCATTGTTTATGATGACACCTTAGACATCAAGCATATCAATGTTTCCCTGACTGAAAATTTTCTTTTCTCTGGCTCCATTCAATATTTTCTATTTTTTCTTTGCCTTTTATCAATTTGACCATGATGCCTTTTGGTTTTCTTTAAATTTTTGCTGTTTTGTGTTTACTGAGATTCATGGCTCTGTATGTTTTTGTACTTTGTTAAGTATGTAATTGAGGTCATTATTTCTTCAAAAATGTTTTCTCTATCTTCTTGTCTTTATGCTCTCTTCTTTTTTTAAAAATTTTTTACTCAGTCTTCTGAAGATTGAAGAATATCTATTAATCTGCTTTTAAGATTATTGAAGCTTTTTTCTGCTATCATCAATCTGCTAGTAAGACCATGCTAGAAACATTTCATTTCCCATATTATATATTTCAGTTCTTAAGCTTCCATTTTCACCTAATATTCTTCACATTATCATTTATCATAATTAACCTTTTCTTGAAATGTTTGCATATATTCAATATAGCTGTTTTAAAGCTTTGTCTGCTAATTCCAAAATTTGGGTCATCTCAGCATTTGTTGCTCTAAATCATAGATCATCTTAACCTCTATATTTTTTTTAACAAGTTTAGTAATTTTTAATCATATGTTTAATATTGGGAATGGAATGTTTTGCATAGATGGTGCTGGAAAAAAATCTTGAAGAAGGTTATAGAAAAACGTGAAATTTTATACTTACTTTAAACAATGTATAAAAAATAATAGAACAGAGGCTGAAATATAAATGTCAAACTGTAAAAACGCTTCAAGAAGCAAGCTTAGGAAACTATCTTCACAATCTTCATACAGACAAAATCGGTAAGAAGACAAATAACCTAATTAAAAAATGAGCAAATACTTGAACAAGTATTTCATAAAAGAAGATATTGAATGGCCTATGAGTACATTAAATGCGTTTTCACATCATTAAATCAGTGAAATGCAATGAAAAATGCAAAGAGTATCAGGATGGCTAAAACTTAAAAAGCTAATGATACCAAAAGCTGATGAGAATATGGAGCAACTGGAATTCTTACATCACCAGTGAAAATGAAAATTTGTTTAGTTATTTGAAAAAATTGTTTGATAGTTTCTAATAAATTGAACACATGCCTACTCCTTGACCCGGGAATTCTACTTCTGGCATATAAGATAATTTTATTCTCTTACTTTGTCATAGACATTAGTGGCACATCTGGTTTCAAAGTTTTGTACTTTTTAAAGCTCCTTTCTGCTAAACTTTCTTTTATATCAATTTAATTTACAAACTCAGGAATATAAATTTTATCTGTTTATCTATCTATGTATGTATATGTATATATATACATATACATATACATATATGTATTTAAAGATGTCTTTAATTTGAAGTACAAAACTTTTGCAGATATGATAACTTGTTTATCAATTATTTTTTTTACTAATCATTAATTTTTTTTTTAAAAAAGGAACTTTGGGTGACAATCAAATTGAAGGTATATTTTATAGAGATTTAACTCAACAAATTGATAAAACATTCCAAATATAAACCACAGCCAAATACAAATCACAGCCAAACTTCTTATAATATCCTTTTTATACTATCTTTTCATACTCTCTTACACCATACTGCTCAATAATATTCTCTTCTTCCAAATGCTAAAAAATATTCTAATCAACTCAGACAAAGTACAATTCCAATTCCTTTTCTTTCTCTCTTTTCCTCTCTCTTCTCTTTCTCCCACTCTCACTCCAGTATTTTCCCATGCATGATTCTATCCTCTTAAAGTTGAGCTTCTATGCATTTTCACTTCCCATGTCTTTTCATTTAATGATGAGCAGAGTGGTAGCCACGGGAATTTTCATAGTATCCATTTAATATCTAGTGTTTAATTGGATCCACAACCATAATTCAAGCCGCAAAGGCAAAGATTGAATTAGCAATGGACTGTAAAGTGTCTGGACAGAGATAGCAGGAGTTTCTGGATGTTTCTGGGAAAAGCTTCTCATCTCCTCCAAAGAAATCCAAGAAAGAGAAAGGCTTGTATGTCTGATTGTACCTGCAAATGCTGCAGCCATCTTTCATCAATGTGGAGAAAAGTAAACAACTAATGATAGTAGGTGGAAATTCTAAGTCAATCAACCCTAACATCTGCCTGTTAATGAACCGCCAATTCTTAGGTTAATTAAAAAAAAAAAAATGGTATTGTTCAAACCAGAAGAGTTGAAGGTTATCATTTGCTTTGGAATGCTTCCTAATTGAAATAGATTTTTACAATAAGACTGAAGCAAGACGAGCAGTAAGGTGTATTTCTTACAAGAGTGGGAGTATGTAAGGGATAAGACCACAAGGAAAGACAAACTGTGAGGGGAAATGACAAATCCCTCCATAAAAAGCTGGAAGAATGAGGACAAAATTATAGTAACAGGTCCTGCACTATTTGTGTTTATAATACAATAAAATGATTAGATCATTTAATGAAACAAGTGCTGAGAGTGTGCTTTTTCTTGATCATCAAATGAATATTAGAATTATATGTTAAATTTGTATCGAAATGGTCCTCTTTAAATATTTGAAGGTATGTTGAAAAGTATAGCTTCATTTTGTATAATCCAAACATCACTCACACGTAAGGTTTTAGCATTTGATAGATATCTTAAAACAGCTTCAGTTATGGGTTTCTAATGATCACAATTATATATTAATGAAGAAAAATTAACCTATCTAAATTAAACTATCTAAATTAACCTATCTTTATTATTCAGTGGCAAGAGTGCAGTTTAAATGTTTGAAAACATGCTCTCTTAGGACAAAATAAAAGTAATTACATGTGTGTGTTATGGGCAAATTAATTTTGTGTGTTCAATACTGTTTTAAACTTCACAGTTAATTATTTTACAGGCACAAGAATTTTGTAAGGAGTATGACATGCTGTATCTTATTTGACAGATAAAATTTTGAAATTGTTGAATTCTCAAATGAAGCTTTTGAGGAAAAACATTTTGTTTCATTTTGCTACATTTTTAAAATAATTGGATTATGTTTATACAATAAGAACATTATTAGCTGATGTAAATCTCTAAAACTGTCTGAAAGAAGAAATCAAACTTTGGCTACAACTCACTGACTATTTTTCTAAATAGCCTAAAGCTGACTTGCATATTTAGACTAACAGAATAAACCATGAAGTTCACAAGCATATGTTTACATTAGTATGCTTGTATTTATCTAGTAGATGAAATATTCAGATGCACAGATATTCTGATTTTAAAATGCATATTTGATATTAATATATAGCATTTATTTGCAAAAATTTGTCATGACCATTTATTATATTCATTGGTTTTATATTTTGAAGCTAATAAAAACTAAGATTTCTCATTTAGTTAGTAGACTGAAAAATACGTGTGTACCTCTCTTCTTTCCCATCTTGGCAATGATGGTATAAGAGGGATTGAATTTGGCCTCCTGTCTTAAGCATCTAGATAAGTGGACAAAATGTATTTAAGAACTATATCCAGACAATGGACAACAGAGAGCACAAGGCTGTGATATTGAGAAAAAGGAAAAAGTGAAGTGAACCCTAACATTGTCCAGGCTTCAGGCCAGAAGGCACATTCTTAACCTGAGGATAGAAAAGAAGATCAATAGAGTGTGTCAGTCTTACTAAATTGAGAAGACATAGATCAAAGTTCATGGATATAGCTTCAGGTGGTGGGACAGATCTGTGAAGAGAGGGATGTAGACAAGAGAAGAGCTTCAAAAATCTGCGTTCCCTTGAATCTTTATTCAACACTAAGATATTAATGTAGAGGGACTAACTCCAGAAGGTGATGCAACAGGGTGACTAGCTAGGAGCTGAATTGTTCCCAAAAGTCACAAAAGGCTGGAATTATTTCTGTCCCCACCTGATTAGAGTCTTCAGTAATCAATGCAACATTTACTAGAAACCCCAGAGGGTCATGCCTAAGTAAATGAGATAAATACTCAGAGAGTAAATGCTATTTTACACAACCTTAATAAAAATGTTAAAATAAGCCTCATAATGATCACAGAGAACTGAAAGAACTTAACAGCCAAAACAAAAAAGTAAGAGCCAATCACTGATGAAACAAAGTCTAAAAAACTTTAGAGACATTTAATAAGAATAACAATGAGTTCCTAGACATTTTAAGACAGTCTAAGAAAAATGTGAAAAATAACCAATAGACTAGAAAGAACCCCCAAAATAATAGAGATGGTAGAATAAGAAAATATAATAAAATAAGTATTAAAGTAAAATCAAGATTTTAAAGAAATATGTGAAGATAATAAAGAGGGAGACGGAAGACACAAAAAGATCCAAATTCACTATAAAAAATGAAAAATTCTTTCATAAATGGATAAAGAAATTGTGATATCTATATATCTATATATTTATATGTCTATATACATATACCCAATGGAATATTATTCAGAATGAAATCTTGCCATTTGCAACAACATGGATGAAACTCAAGGGCATTATGTTAAGTGAAATAAGTCAGACAAAGAAAAGCACTGTGACTTCTTTTATATGTGCAATTTAAAAAAAAAAAAAAGGAGAGCGAGAAAGCTTTAGGGGATGGAATTGGGAGAAATGGGTGAACAATTATTTTTAGGTAAATAAATTAGTAAAAAAGTTTAAAAATTATAAACAGTATTAATTAAAAACAGTAAAAATATATTAAAAAATGAAAAATCCTCTAGAAACTGGAAAAGTCACAAAGACTGATCCTCTCTCTAGAGTCTCTGTAAAGGAACTCAGTCCTGACAACATCTTGATTTTATCCAGTGATTCCCTTGTCAGACTTCTGACCTACAGAACTGTAAGATAATAAGTTTGTATTATTTTAAGCCTCTAAAACTCATGGTAATCTTTTATAGCAGCAGTGGAAAACTAAACAGGATATTTCATAAAAATCATTTAGCTGAATCCTGAAGTAGACATATACTGGAGAGATGATAAGCAGCCTAACTAAGACTAAAATAACCGAGGACACATTCTAGCTCCTATTCTTCGAAGGAATACAGAGCTTGTAGTTTTAGTCTAGCCAAGGTAACTTTCTACAAAAGGAAAATTGAATATTTTTCAAAGAAACAAACAAAAAACATCCAGTCTCTACATAATATTATTTATAAAATTGAGAATAAAATCTGAATTTAAAAGACATGAATAAAAAAAAAAGAACATGAGCCATACTAAGGGAAAATGTCTTCAAATGGAGATTGACGAGGATATAATTCATATTTGGAATTAGCAGACAAGTGTCTTAAAGTGGGTACTACATCTAAACTAAATAAAATGTTAAGCATTGCCATAATGATGATAAAGGAAATCTCAGCAAAGAAGTAAAAACTATAAAAATAACAAAATGAAGGGTGAGAGAAGTGATACAGTGAGGGGGAAGGACTACAGACATATTTCTATATATTAGGATTATAAATGCAAAATAATGGAAGCCTATGATTCTGCATTGAAGACTTTTAGTGAAAATTCATTAATGTTCCTTTTATTGTGCTTTTTTTCACCAAGTGAATCTAATTTGAAGCTTATTATTTTCATTGGTAACTTTTAGGGCCCTGGTGGAAAATAAATGGCATGCTCAAAAGACTATTATTTAGAAGAGATTAATAAATAAAACTATCTTTGAAAGTATAAGCAAGATAAAAGCATACAACAAAGAAGAATGCTGTGCTTGTGATCCGATGAAATTGTCGCAGTGACTGTGTTAACTCTGAAGAGGGCGAGCAAGGGGCCAAGTGTTTACCAGAACCCAGAAAGAGGGAATGTGTAGAGAGAGTTCGCTCTGGGGAGAGGTCACCCTGAGTGGAGAGGGTTCCCTGAATAGAGAGGGTCACCTTCATGGAAAGAGCCAACTGCACAGACAGGGAGAAGCAAGGTTAAACCCCTTGACCTTACTCTCCCTTCCTCGGGTTTCCTGCTGGATACAAAAAGTGAAGGAGGCTGTGTACTTTACCCATGCATATCACACTGTCAGGCACAGATCTGGGAAAAAGAGTGAAGCCGCAGATCTATATTGCAAGAAATTCCTGTACACAGAAAACCTCTTTCTTTTAATTTAAATAGGTATATTCTTTTTAATATACTAGAAATAGTGTTTCTGTACAGCATATCACTTTTACGTGTTTTGACAACTTTCAAATAATATTAACTTGACTACTGACTAAATGAATTCATTTAGTTAGGAAAAATATCTTGTTACATATATAATTCTACGTGCCATAATTTAGCTCTATTATATATAGCGATAACATCTACACAGTATTAAAAATGACAGTTTGCCATGATTTCTAAAATTTGTAATATAAATTTAATTGAAACTTTGTATTAAATTTAAATAACTTATGCCACACTCTTATTTTCTCACATGTCAATGAATTTATGTGAATTTAATATGCATGATATTATGTACATTTATATTATAGTATATTGTTATATTACATATTATATTATTTATTATATAATTTGTATATCAATTCTGCTAATCTTTATAAATTTGTTTTTTGTGTTTTCATTTCTTCCCAAGTCTCTTCTTACCCACTGGGATTTTTTCTTTTAATTTGCATCCCCTGAACAGACCATATGTCTTTTTTAGTTGATGTTTTCATTTATGTTAAAACAATTTTTTGGTACATAATCCTTTCAAGTGTCATATGCCTTTGAAAGCTTCATTAATTCTTTTAGGCTACTAGCAAATTACTACTTCAGTGCACCAAATGGTCCCCTTGTCACCTGAAATAGTTTATGCAGCTTCTAAAATAGTCCAACTTACTCTCCAAAAATTGCTTACTGCTGAGAGGCTGACTTTGAGAAAGAATAGCATATTTCATGGAACATTATTACTTGCCAGTGATTCAGTACTATCTCTCCTTGGTAGGAGCTGAGGGAATTCATGGTAGGCTACCTGAAGTCTCCATACAAACAGTGAATATACATCTCTGCCAAAGAAAGCAGAATGCCATTTACCTCCATGAAGACAGGATGTGCAGGTATGTATATAGAACTAAGGACAGAAATCATATGGAGGTTCTCTCATGAGCTGTGCAGTAACTTGTGTACTGTTGATTCAGGGCAACAGTTACTTTCAGGAACATGATGAAAATGAAAGATACTTAAGTTCAGCTGGGCTGAAGTGACTACAAAGAGTGAAATTTGAAAAGAGTCACTCACCTGTGATGAGAGGAAATAGTACATAGAATAGATTGAGAATCTTTCAATACTGCAAGCAACACAATTTAAATATTCGAACAAATAGATTTGTTACATATTTATATTAGGCAAGAATTTCTAAAACACAAACTAATAGTTGAATATTCTGAGAGTTATTTGCCCTTCAATTGCACAGGGCATTATTTTCAATCATCAAAATATTCTTTCTCCAAATAGTTATTGAGATTCAATAATGTTCAAATTGATATCACAGCTGCAAAGAAAAGAGACATATGTTCTGCCCTAGAGAATCTTCCTGTCTAGGAGGGAAGATGAAGCTCTTACATTAATAAATATAACTTGAGATAAAAATGCTAAAAGTGATTATTATTTTATTATCAAGAGGTATGGTATACATTTGGGACCCACATGGGCTATCCTACTCTTTATATCTACTCTTTTCAAAATAGCATTGATTACCAAGAAAAAAAAATGACTATTTTGATTTCTAATAACAAGAAAAACTTTCTAGGTAAATAATACACAAAGTTTTGTAGAGATTTTACCACTGATTAACAGACATTAAACGTTCTCATTTGGAATAAGACATGTACTTTATATTAGGGTTTGACATAGAACAAAAGAAATTGTACTTCCCAATTCCTACAATTACGTCTCTACAATCTGGGGACAGACTGAACAATTTACAGATTATACATTGTTCAGGGTTCTCCTCAGCTATTTGATGTTTTTCATAGTATATCTATCTATCGATCTATTTACATATTTATGTAAATAAACAGATTAAACATCATATTAAATTATGATTTGTGGCAAGATACCAGATAAAGTTAAAATATATGATTAAAACTCAGATTTGAGTATTATCAAGACATCCCTAAAGAGATGCCACATAATTACAAAAAAAGACTTTTCACAGTAAATTGTGCCTTTGTTTTTCACCGAATAATGTATTTTAAGACAATTTTCCTAACAGCTCTTATAGACCTACCTCATTTATCCTGAAAGTAGCAGAGAAATGTGCCATAATTAATCAATACACACTTGATAGATGGTTTTGTTGTATCAAATTGCTTATTATTTTTGTATTAATAATGAGCAGTATTGATAATGAGTATCCTTGTACATATATTCAGCAAATATTTAGAAGTATATTTTTAAGTAAATTTAATCTGGCTGTTTTATTGAGGGGTTGATACATTTTCAGTTTGGGTACATATTGATAAATTATCCTCAATAAACTTCACACTTTTTTATACATCTTTTAATATTATATAAGAATACCTGTTTCCCCACACTCTTGGTAATACTAGTGATTGCCAAAATTAATTTAGCTTGAATTGAAAAATCCCTAAGTACATTGTTATTTGCTTCTTCCCCAAGAAAATTCTGACATGATTTCAGAGACTACCCAGTAAACACTTAATTTTTTATCTTCTATCATTATAAAGAAGTAGTAACAGAAAAAATAATAGAAGAAAAGAGAAACCCAGTTGAAACTCACAGTCAATCCAACGCACGAATATTCAAAGCTACCTGTGATCATAGCCAGATTATTTCATTGAGAGATGGAATTCACAGACCAGGTATGCCATGAAAGTCCTACACGAAGCTCAAAGAAGACAAGCTCTACTTTTGAGAACACAGATATTTATGAGCTCAAATATTGGAACAGCTGTCATTTATATGGCAGCACCTGATAAGCAAAGCATTTGGGCATCTTCCTCTCAATAATTATTCTGCCTTTCATTCCTTTAATATTTCTCCCTGCTCCACACATAACTGTCTATTTTTATTCGGTATCTCTGTTCTTCCTACTTGTTTTATTTCAAGTTTATTTCATCTTACTCTGATAATATTGCCCACACAACTCACCCTCTCTATATTCTCGCAAAAAATAGATTATTGAAAGATTAGACCATGACTGTTCAAATTGATTCTACCAGTCTAGTCCTTAAAAGAAAATGACAACAAGTGGTTGTATTTTGCACACTACTGCTTCAGAATAGCTCTTTTGGGTGAGGGTAAGTTTTATATTCAATACACACTTAATTGGAAAAGATCAGAACTAAACTGATTTTCTGAGTAGTCCTGATTACAACATATTGTGCTAAACTATTATGCCTAACTGTATAATCAAACACACTGTAATCTGTCTTTTTCTGAAGTATGCCGATGCCATACAAAAAGAAGTGAATAAGAAATATGCAGGTACAAATGTAAGCGCTTTACTTGGGAGACACACACATGATTTCACTCAAGGCATTTCTCTCAGAATCTGATCAAATAAAGCTTTAAACAGAGCTGAGCAGACAAAGTAGTGTATTAAATTAGCACATTATTTCAAAACACCACAAAAGCAAATAGAGAAGTCATCTCGAAACCTGGTAATTTATGCAATGCATGTGCTGCCAGATATGTAAAGTGTGAATCCCTAATAGATCTAATGGTATAATATGACTGACACCCACATCATATTCCAGTATGTCAGTTCTCTAGAATTAAAACAGAACCTCTTTCCAATGGGAATAGGTACTTCTGTATTCACTGACAGAGTCTAAGACTTCAATATTTTTAGTTTAAGTTCTTGTTCTGAGTCCTTCTATCTAATTAGTTACTCCTACGAATTAATTTATTTAAGGAGATTGTACAGAATAAATGAAAGCTCTAAGTAAATATATGACAAAGTCCTCATAAATTGTTTTAAGATATGTTAAGAAGAGCAACCATTTATAATCTCAAAGATACCAAAATGAAGAGTGTATAATTATAATGTCTACTTACTACTTTTACATTAAATTTATATTCTTGTGTTTTTAAACTATATATGCAAATTCAAATTACAGAGTACCTGAAACAGTCAATGGGAGATGAAAAGTTACCCCAAAAGTCATATAGAAAGTGTGGTGATTATTTTTCAGAGATAGCTTTCCCAGCAACCTAGAAAGATTCTCAATTAGTTCCTGAGCATAGGGACAAGAAAACATGAAAAATGTGAGGGTATCACTGTGTTGTGAAGAGAGAATGGGTTTAGAAGTAAAGAAAACTGATTTCTATGCCATTCCACAGCATAACTTTATATGTGACTGTGTAACAATCCTTTAATTTCTAGTTCTAGTTTCTTAGTTGTATTTATCTAAATACCAATCATTTTTCAGGTTTCTTCTATCTCTATAATAAGTTACTTTTATACATAACTCTATGAGTATAGATATTGTGATAAGGATCCCATTCTATTGTCTCAAATAATGGCAAAGACTACACTTAGGTTAAATATTACAAAAAATCTTTCAAAGTGTTTAACGTTCGGAAATTCACTAAAATAGAATAATTTATTAAATAATCTATCTTTAATATCCTACACTGTCACAAGACAAAGCTGAAGAGGACATTCTCATTACACATAAGTAAATTTAGCTTTTTTGGCAGAAATTATCATAAATGCAGATTTGAACAGATATAGAATTGATAAAATATAAGTTCAAGACACAAAAGAAAACTGACAGTCTTTAAATCATTTACAGTTAGTAAACAAACAAGCAAACAAGCAAAACTCTCTTAATCTTTATGTTATTAAGACTAAAAAAATCCATAACTTATAAAGACCAAAGGACTAAGGAATAATATGTATATTTTTCATTAGCACCAAAAGAAAACAAAATAATTAATAATAAAAACTTTACTTAAGTATAAATCCAACAAAATATGTACATGCTCTATATGAAGAAAACTATAATATTATGATTTAAAATATTAAAAAAAGTAAAATCTAAATAATGGAAAGCTAGTCTGTGTTTATGGTAAAAAGATTCAGTATTGTTAGGATGTCAGTTATTCCAAGTCTATTCATAAAGTCAACAAGATTCAAATCAAAATCCCAGAAAGTTATTTTGTTGATATTGATAAACCGATTCTAAAGTTTATATAGAAGAATAAAAGACCCAGCATAGCTAATAAGATTAAAGAAAAAGAACAAAGTCTGAGGACTGACACTACTACAAACTTTCTACAAACTGCAATGATCAAGACAGTATAGTGTAGCATTGTTGAAAAAATAGGCAAGTAGATAAACATGGCAAAATAAAGGGTCCAGAAATAGAAATAGAACTATACATATATAGTCAACTGATCCTTGGCTTAGGATAAAAAGGTAAATAAATGTCTTTTCAACAAATTGTTTTGGAGCAACTGGACATCTACATGTAAAAAAAATTAATCTGGACACAGACCTTACATCTTTCACAAAATTTAACTCAAAATGGTTGTAGGCCTAATATAAATGTAAAACTATAAAACTTCTAGAAGATTAGATAGGAGAAAATCTAGGTGCCCTCATGTTTGGTTATGATTTTTTTAGATACATGGTGATGATTCATGAGAGAAAATATTAAGTTGGACTTTGCTATAATAAAAACTTGTCCTGCAAATGATGCTATTAAGAGAATGAAAAGACAAATTACAGACTTGGAGAAAAAATTTTCAAGATGCATTTCTGATAAAATCCAAAACCGTGAGAACACTAAATGCTGGCCAGGATGTGGAGCAACAGGAACCCTCATTCATTCCTGGTGGGAATGCAAAATGGTACAGCCATTTTGGAGGATGATTTGGCAATTTCTTACAGAGCTAGACATAGTTTTACCATACAGCCCAGTAACTGTAGTCCTAGGTATTTATCCAAATAGGCTGTAAACTTATGTCCACACAAAAACCTGCACACAGATTGTTTATAGCGAATATATTCATAATTGCCTCAATTTGGAAGTTACCAAGATGAAGATGAGTGGTTTAGCAAACTATGATGCATCCAAACAATGGAATATTATTTAGAGATAAAAATAAATGAGCTCTCAAGATACAAAAATACATAGAAAAACTTAAATGTATATTGCTAAGCTATGGAAACCTGTTTAAAAAGGCTACCTATTATATGATTCCAATTATATGATATTCTAGAAAAAGGCAAAACTATAAAGACAGTAAAAAGACCAGTGGTTGCCAGGGGTTCAAGGGAGGGGAATGAGGGATGAATAGGTGAAGTACAAAGAATTTTTAGTGCAGTGAAACTATTCTACATACTATAATGGTGGGTACATGACATTATGCATTTGTCCAAACTCATAGAAATACAAAGAGTGAAACTTCATATACGCTATGAGCTTTATTTAATAATGTATCAATATTTGTTCATCAATTATAATAGATGTACCACACAAATGCAAAAAAATTATAATAGAGAAAACTGTGTAAGAGAGAGAGAGGGATTATGGGAACTCTGAACTTTCTGCTTAATGGTTCTGAAAACTTGAATCATCTCTAAAAAAAATGAAACCTATTTAAAAATAAGTGCATTTTATTAAGAACCTTTGGAAGAGAATTAGCTCGAAGCATGGCATACAAGAATAAGCAACTACCTAAGGAGATATATCTAGTTTTGGGGTTTTTTTAATTCTAAAAAAGAGAAATTAGAAAAACTCTAGGACCATTTACCAGATTAGTGGCAAGAAGATGTATAACACAGACTTTTCCACTTAGAGTATTTTCTGTGTTAACATAAAGACTACTGCAAATGGAAAGAGGGATTTACTCTCAGAGAACAAAGCCCTGTGAGTTCATCACCTTCGTGTATATCTTCTAACAGGGAAGGAACTAAATATGTCATGGATTATTCAGATCAACACTTTGAAAATCAATGTATTCCCAAAGCTTATGTCCCTCTTCTGAGCTTCCCCAGGGTCTATACCAAAAGTAACATTTGATCTCTTGAATAAACAGATAGTCTTTGTTTGTGACTCTCGATCAAAGCTAGTACACAGATGGGGAATCTCATGGGAAAGGAAGTGGAAAGGGTCTGTGGTTTATACTAAGCTGGCTCTATATTTTCTGACTTCTTGAGTGTCTATAAAAATGTACTAAATCACCTGGTTATCGACATCACTGTGAAAAAAATACTTTAGATATTTCTCATTGCATTTAGGTCCTGGGGAAAAAAGAACCTTTATGTATTATTATGTTTTTGTAAAAAAGCATCTCTCTTGCTATCCTCAGTAAGCATAATCCTTATTTTTTCACATTACCTTGCTTATAGGGAGATTATGTTGATTATATGCTATGCTGATTAAAAGCACTTGGTAAAGCCTCTAAGAGTGTCATTGATTTACTAATGAAAATTCTGAGTCTGCCTTTTTCCAAAATTGGTGTAAGAGAACCCATTCTGTGCATATGTGTCTGCACACAGGCTTATAAATAGGTGTATATTGGTAAAGTTGATTACATTCTAGGTAGCTTGATACTTACTTGCCATCATCAGCCTTAACAGAATAGTAGGCAATTCCTAAAACATACACAATACAATCAGGTGGCTCCAAGAAAAAATACACATATCTAAGACACTGCCAGCTTCCTTGAGGACTGGTGTTGCTATGGGAAAATGTGTTTGTGCTCTTGAATGTACACTGACAAAATAAACTTTTGGAATACAAGTCTTTCTGAATGTGGGGACTGCCTGGGGGTAAAATTCTTATAGCATGGTGAGAATAAAAGATTATTCTTAAAACCCACAGTTAGTTCCTGGTTATATCTGGTGTCTAGGTCATCTGCTCTCTGGTTCATTGCTCTTTCTATTAAATTTTTTTTTTTTTTTTTTTTTTTTTTTTTTTTTTTTTGCTTTTGTTCTTGGTTTCTCACCTACCAAATCATATTTGACAAGTACCACCTTAGGTTACCACTGTAGATCACTAGAGTTCAATTTCCTAGCATCTCAAACCAAAGGGAAAACAGGTTAAAGAGAAAAAATAAATCCTGGGTTCAAAGAAAAGTGCAGAAGGCCATGTCTTTCCCAGGGCTACAGATATCATTAATGCATACAGCTCTGAAAAATATAAGCAGTCTGTGCTATTGATGTTACTAGTTTTTCTACTAAAATTGTGTGCATTGATCTAACATTGCTAGCTATTCCTTTGTCTTCTGATAGCCTTTTTTAATTTTTAGATTACCAAAGTTTCAAATCACGCTGGTGGCAAATGGAGAAATAATTTGGAGTATGTGCTCTTTTCTTCTCTATAGAAAAGTAAAGAACTTTGAGTCAGTAAGAACTGCTGTAGCTAAAACTGTCTCTTAGAAGCTTTTACTGTTTCCACTCAATTTAGTACTATTTCCCAACCTTGATTTTTTATGCAGCCTCTTATCTAAGTAAAAGATGTGTCAATTCTGTCTCCTTTTTGCATCATCCTTAACTCATATAAGGGGTAGCAATTTTTTTTTAAAGTGAAGAAGAACTTTATATTATAGGCTTTGATTCTTATAGAAGGTGATGTTTAAAATCTCATACAAGGCAATCTATATCCACCCTATATGTGAAATGTGGTAGGATCAACTCATTTTTTAATTGTTATTATTCATAAATTAGGAGCAATAATTTTTATTAGGATAAGACAATGCATGTAAATAACCTTGAGCAGTGTCTGGTACATAATAAATGCAAAGTAAATACAACCATTCATGTTTTGGTTGTTCTTATTAAGCTTGTCATTCACTATTTGCCTCTCCAAATTCATTTCATACCCTTTTCTGTTTTATGCCCTGGGAGGTTGCTCTCTTCCTGTGAAATGTCTCCTCAGAGCACCCCCGTCTCTGGCTTCCTGTTGGATGCTGCCAATGGGAGCTACTGTAGGATATCAGGAGCAGGAGGAGAGAGCATTTGAGGTATTTATTACCCCCACATCTGAGCTGCCTCCATGAAATGGCTGATGTCAGTTACCTTTAGCCACAGCTCTTGTAGGTGGCTCATCATTTATGGCTATGACACTGAGTTTGCATAACTCATTCCTAGATCTAGGGTCAAGGATATTTCTAGTGTTATTAGTCTCTTCATTATCTATTCCATTTATTCTGTCTATGATCTATAAATAATCTTTCATTAAACTTTCTTCAAAGAAGCTTTTTGAGTGTATTATTTGTTCCCAGCTAGGAATTTTATTCCTACTATAATAATACCAATCACTACTTTCACCATCACACCACCACCACAAATACTAGAAAACTACTAGCAATATGATAAAAACTACTAGTATTAGTACTGTCACTACTTCAATTACTATTATTACTACTATTAGTACTACTGCTGCTGTTGCTTCTATTATCATTCTTGGAAATAGAATAATACCAGCAAAACTATTAATGTCACTGTGGTAGGATGAGGAATGTAGTGAGAGATTATACTTCTTTCCTTCTATGAATGAAAGCACCATAACTTTCAAATTTAGGGCACTACTCATAATTTCTTTTATTTTCCTATACTACCCAATGACCATGATAATGATTTCCATTTTCTTTCTTCTTCAATAACTGACTGATCTCAACTTAACTTCTAACCTTCCATCCCCACAACCATAGCTCATTCTACAAAAGAGTATTTACATTTTGTTTCAAGGAGGAGAAAGAAGTCAGCTGACACATTAGTTTCATACTCTTATTTACCAGGCAAACCAATCAAATTATGTGATAAAACTGCAGAGAGGAAATCATCATAGGCAAGAAAATAACAAAGACTTCTGGCATACTCGGTGGCAATTAATAGTGACAGATGTGACTGCCAGGTAATGTCAGTCACACCTGTCACATATTCTTTCTGATGAATTTAATGTGGTTTCATCAAGATCTATCCTATTTTGTAAAAATAAATTAACAATATGATTTAATAATCACTTCTATAATAGATGTTATGAGAAGACCCTACAGCTGTGCAAATGATCATGGCCACAGACCCTAACTATGTGTATTTGACAAAAATCTTGTAGATGGCTAAGTGCTGGTAAATATCACTGGCTGGACTAATGCTGTGGGAATTTTGATCTTTTGAGACACTGGCTGACATTTTATCACACTATGAACATTCTTTTTATTTAAAAAAAAAATACTATGTTCTTCAATAGTATGAGTGCTTTATATTGTTTTCTTTGTCTTTTAATTCTTTATTATTATGAAATAAATTTCATCCAAGAAACATCCAATTTATAACATATATATAAATAATGTCTATGTCTTAAGCTAGTGATATTAAATTATCTCATTAATTCTATTGTCAATTCTACTAACTTTAAACATTCCTATATTGGGCATTAGTTCTCAATATTATCAGGAAGCATTCTTTAACAACAAACTGCTTCATGTTCAAAAGTCATAATCTCCTATGTATCTTGATAAAAAAAATCAGTACTATAATCATAAAAATATATCAAGTTTAACATTAAAATTTCTTTCAGTCCCATAGATTTCATAGTCTCTCCTTCAAAATCAAGTGAGTCATTGATACAGAAAAAAAATCACAGGAAGTAGTGAGTGTTTCGATTGACATGCCTACCTTACTCCATTTGGCACGTTTTAGTATTTCATTATGCTATACATGCTTCTTTTTATGTGGTTGTAATTGCGATGGGCATATAAATGACAGTATTAAAGTGATTCTTGTTTTGGAATCTTGTTAGTTTGAAGCAGCTGTCAAACTCTTCCTTCTCAGAAATAATAAATTTCATCTTAAAACCTCTTCTGCACAGATTTGGCAAATTGTGTTTTCCCTTACTTTTCATTTATGGATCCTGCCATTATAGTTCCTCCTTGATTAATTTATCTGGCTCTATCCCAATTTTCTCATATAAATTCCCTTAAGATGTCAGTCTAAAGCCTTTTATCTCAAAGAATGAGATGATCCTGTAGTCATGCAAACAAGTATTTATTGAGAACTCCTCCATCTTAAATATTAATCCATATCTTTCTTTCTATCATCTTCTTCTGTCTAGTATCTTAAACCTTCTTTTTTTGAGCCTGGGATAAAATGATAATCAAAACTAGACATAGCCTCTGCCCTAAAGGACTTTATAGCTTAATGAAGGAAAATCATCAATTACATAATCTCACAAATACATGTGAAATCATAATTATTGCAAGTGTAATGACAAAAGTATGCATTGTATAAGAGCATGTAACAGGGTGGTGACCTGACTTGATCTTAATGTTCAGGTTAGGTAAGCGCTGACACCACAGAAAGCTCTGTAAGCCCCAGGGAAGATTCAACTCAGTTTTGATAAAAGCACTGGAAATTCAACAGAAGATTTTAAACAAAGTAGAAACGTGATCAGATTTGTCATTTTAAAATCAGACTCTGGTTTCTATTTGGAGAAATTATCTAAGGAGAGCAACCACAGAAGTAGAAGAACATTAAAGTAGCCTTTCTCAGACGTCTGGTGTTCTGTTTACCTATAAAACATTACACACTATCTAATAACTCAGAGGGGTAAAAGAACAATTCTTTTAAGCTCATAAACCTTGTGGGTCAGAAATTTGGACAGGGCTCAGGGAATATAGCTAGGGGTGATTCCCTGAGTTGAGAGCTGAAGTCATCTGGAAGCTTCTTCACCAATACCCAGCATGGGGTTAGCACTTGAAGGCTGGGCACAGCTAGGATGTTGGCCAGAGCAAGTACACATTGCCCTTTTATCTCAGTTTGGCTTCCTTATAGGATGACAGACTCGTGTTAGCTGGACTTCTTACATGGGGACTTAGGTTTCCAAGAGTAACTGTTCCCAGCAAATAAGAATGAAGCTATAGGGCCCTTTACGACCTGCCCTTGGAAGTAATATGGCACCACTTCTGCCCTGTTCTATAGGTCAAAGTATTCACAAGCTCAGCTATTTCAAGGGGAAAGGTCAAAAATCGTCACCTCTTAATGGGATGGGTGTCAAAGACATTGCAGGACTGTTTCAAAATTTCTACAACAGTCAAAATGTAATGATAATTAGGATTAAGGAAGTTAATAGTACAAGAATAGGATATATTTGCAAATACTGGAAGACATTTATGATGTAACCATATCCCCCATTCATTCTTGACATAGGTTTTTTGTTTGTTCTTTTTAAGTTATCTTCTTTCAAGTTTAGAATTGCATTACTATTTTAAAACAATCAGTTTTTGTATTTGTTAGCTTTTTCTATTATTTGTTAGCCTTTTCTATTATTTCTATTTTCTACATTTGTTTTCTATTATAGTAATTGTTATCTTTATTATTTCCTCCCTTCTTCTTAGAAGTATAATTTATAGTTTGTTTTCTAATTCATTAAAGTGGATGCATAGAGTTTTGATTTTCAGCATTCCTTCATATATAAAATGTGTTTTATGCGCTACACTTCTCCTTAAGCACTGTTTCAATGAAATTCTTTCGATGTTGTATGTACTATGTTGTTTTCCATTTAAAATATTTCATCATGTCCATTGTGAGCGTTTTTTGACCCACGATTTTTAAAGTATATTGGTTTGTTTCTAAATATATGGGGATTTTGTGCTTATTTTCATCTATTAATTTCTAGTTTAATTTTACTGTGATCAGAAGACATACTCTATTTTATCAGTGTTTTGAAATGTGTTGAGACTTGCTCGATAGTCTACCATATGGATAATTTTATCAGTGTTTCATATGCATTTGAAAATAATATGTGCTCTGCAATTGCTGAGTTTAATTGTTATTTATATGGCAATTAAACAATTTTGTTTATTATGTTTTACAAATTCTCTATATACTTATATATTTTTGTGCTGTTCTTTTGATTACTGAGCATAGTTAAAAATCTCTCACTGATTTCAGATTTATTTCTCCTTTTGGTTTTATATATTTCTGTTGTATACATTTAAAACTATGTTATTAGGTGCATAGAAATTCTTATAGAATCCTGGTGAATTAATATTTTTATTATCTTAAAAGATCCCTTTTTCTTTAAAGTAATATTCTTTGATTTAAGTTTAATTTGTCTGATATTTAATGTAACTCGATATTTTTTTAGTGTTTCAATAATATATTTTATTTCTCATTTTTATTGTCAACATTTATTACATTTCTTGTGTGAATATTATAATGCTCAATTTAATTTTTTAATGTTGTCTGAAAAACTTTTAACTGCGTTCTTCATTCTATTATTTACTGATATGTTGAAATTTAGGCCGAATCTTACCATTTTTTTAAATTTCATGCCTATATTTTGTTATTTTTCTTCTCATTTAAAAAAAAATTCATTAAGATTAATTGTTTTATATTCCACTTTTTCCTCTATTCGATTTTTAGCTGTTCAATCCTTTTAAAATCAAATTTATTGGCATGAAATTAGTTAACAAAATTATATAGGTTTCAAGTGTACAATAATACAGCATCTGTATTTTGCATTGTGTTCACTCCCCCAAAGTTAAATTTCTTTCTGTCTCTATATATTTGACCCCTTTTACTCTTATCTACCTCCTTCCCACCCCTTTTCCCTCTGGAAACCACTAAACCCTTCTCTGTGTCTATGAGTTTTTGTTTGTCTTGTTCATTTGTAGCTTTCAGTTTTGTATTCCACATATGAGTTAAATCGTATGGTTCTCAACTTTTTCTGTCTGACTTATTTCGTTTAGCATGATTATCTTAAGATCTAGCCATGCTGTCACAAATGGCAATATTTCATCTTTTCTTATGACTGAGTTATATTCCATTGTATATATGTACCACATCTTCTTTATCCAATCATATATCACTTCTCAGATAATGAAGGATCTCACATGTTTTCTATCATCTATCCTATCATCTACACTACCATATATTTCAATTCTGTATTTTTAACATGTCATAAAATGTTATTCCTTTGTTTTATGCAGGTGGTAAATTATTAAGATTTACACAATGCTTATTAGTTTATCAGTTTTCATTTCTTCTTGCATCTTTGATATAAAATCTTAGGTTATTTTCCACTTACCCAAAAACTAAATCTTTCCTGTAAGTGTAGAACTCTAATTCATAGTCATTTTTTCTGAGTACTTTATAATATAATTTGTTGTTTTCTGGCTTGCATGTGTTTTTCTTAGTAAATTCGCTGTTTACCTTATATTTTTAAGATAAAATGTCTGTATTCCTTGGCTATAGTCCTAATTTTCCATGCCTTTTGGTTTTTAGATTTGGTATAATGTTCTTAGACTTTTTTTGCTTTTCTGTTTTTTGTTTTGTTTTCTTTTGTTTTGTTTGTTTTGTTTTTGTGTGTGTGAGAAAGAGAGAAGGGGCAGGGTATTGGGATTCCAGGCAATTTAGAAGAACTCTCCACTACCATATATTCATATGTTATTTTTAACCCATTCTCATTTACCTTTTCTTAGGTACTTTACATACATGTTAAAACTCTCTGCTTTGAGCCAAATATCTGTTATACTCATTTATGTGTTTCTCTTATTTTGTCTTCTTGCACTTCAGGATATATATTTTCTACTGGCTTATCTTCTAATTGGCTAAAATCTTATTATACAGATAGGTAGATAGGTTTTATTTTCGATTATTATTGCTTTCATATCTAGATATTTTATTAGATTTTGTTTATACTGTTATTTCCTAAAATTCCCAACCATGTAATTTAATTATTTGGCAATTGTGTTATATTTATTTAAACTGCTGCTGTATCTGGAAGTACCGAGGATTTGACTCTATTATCTGTTCTTTCACATGCTTTTGAGTCAATTCTTCTTTTTGTATATGTTGGTTAGTTTCTTTCTTCTTTCTTTTTTTTTTCTTTTGCTTGCATGTTTTTTTAGATAACATAGATGAAAGAATCCCAAGACATTATCCTCTCCAAATCTCCAAAGAAGACATACTTTTTCTTCCATAAAGCAGATGGCCACGGACAGTTCATCTTATTCTAAATGCAGGTTGCACTAAATTGAACTTGTTTCAATGTCTTTCAGGATTGGCCAACACCTTAATAACTTTTATCTTTTTGGTAGCCCTTTATGGTCTCAATTGAGAGCCTGGGGTGATTATTAGGGCCCATGATCTTTAATGTGCCATGAACACCATTTTTGATTTTCCATCTCCATGATTTTGCCGAAAACTTTATTCACTCTTTTAGGTTTCCAGTCTCTGATTTTGAATCATCAAATGCCTTGATGAAAAAAGCCATACTCGATATTGAGATCATTTATTGGAATTCCATTCTCTTTGGGATCTTGGTGTCACAATCCTTACTCCCTTGGTATTTTACATGGATACTTTTAAAAATAATTTTTTCTGCTTTCCTAGTTAATCTCAGCAGGAGAGTTGATTAGAAAGATGTTTTATACCATTTCTGGAAACGTAACTTTCCACTTCATTTTCCTTCATAGGTCTGCTCCTGGCAAAATATTAGAGATTTATGCATTTACTGGCTGGCTCCTTTCACAATAACACAGAGAGAGGAACTTTATCTGTTGTGTATTTTTCCCTATGCCATGTTACATCTACAGATACAAAGATAGTCACATACAAAACTGGTAATATACATTCATGGGAGTGGAATTCAGGCGAGAGGTCAAAGTAGAAGATAGCAATTTTGGAAAATCTGACATTTTGTGCTCTTAACATCTGCAATAGAAGAACTTGGCATGATGAAGTGGACCATCTTAATATTTATGCTTAAAGAAGCAAGATTAAGACAAATTACATATGTTATTGAAAACTGTGATATTACTGTGAAGTCATGTTATACACATATAAATATAGATCATACTAACACCTCTAATGCATGGAGAGAGTTCATATTTTTTGAAATGTAGA
This sequence comes from Pteropus alecto, assembly GCF_000325575.1. Lineage (NCBI taxonomy): Eukaryota > Metazoa > Chordata > Mammalia > Chiroptera > Pteropodidae > Pteropus > Pteropus alecto. The sequence goes on along the minus strand of NW_006432227.1, from coordinate 2,449,114 downwards.
AAGAGATATAAGTTTTCATAGGGTACATAAAGGTTAGCACATAAATAAAAATTCTTCTTAAAAGAATATATAATTTTACATTGTATCGCTTGTATTTTTCAAACATTTGTTTAAAAATTCAGATATAATCAATTCATTAAAATTCCTTTTGAAATTATGCTTAAGTTCACAAATATAGGCTTAATCTTAGCTAAGTGTTCTTCCATAATGAGTAATTGAAATGTGTAATTTTTAAATTTTAATTACCTATCATTTTCATTTTTGACTTTTTAAAAATAATTTTAAATGAGAGAAAATAACAACTTGAAATCATGTTAATTTTGACAGAAATAGTATTGTCCCTAAGGCTCTTAGTGATGAAATGACAGTGAGTTAGATCAAAGCACTATCCAAATCATGCCCAGTGAATCTGTCTTAAGCAGTACCAATCAGATAATAATATACAGATTTTAAAAATGCCTCAAATTCATCATGTATTTTTATCATGTAGAGATACATTGGCGCAAACCTAGATATTTATTCTTCTATAAAAACTAAGCAACAATTCACTTAAAATGTTATTGAGCAATGCTTAAAATGTACTTTCATGATGCTCAATGAAGTAGTAGAATAAAATGAAAAGAGTTACATTTTAGAAAAAAATCAAAATAAATTATTCAGAATTTAAATTAGGAAAGCAGGGAACCATAAAAGTAAATCAGTATACATAGGAAAAGGAAACTAATAAATTTGAAAGCTAGAATAATTGAATTAGCTCCTCCACACACCAAATTTGAAAAATCAATTCAACCAATTAATTATCTTTAAAAAAATAGATGTAATTCTGGTATGAGTATCTAAGAGTAATTTTAGAACACACAACAAAAATGAAGATGATAGAGAAAAGATACAAAATGTCATATATACTTAAACATGTATTTAAAAACCTATGTTAAATCAATATTTTTGATAAGTATAGATTCTTGACATTGTCTCAAGAAGAAATAAAAATCTAGGGGAGGGAAGTAATTTTTTTCAAATTTACTCTTAAAACAGCTACTAGTTCTAGATGAATTCATGAATTTATGAGATAAGACTTCATCTTTTGACTGGTATGTGGATAGAGGCTAGAAAATTCTTAAGAGGACTGTTAATGAGAACAGGAAGGACACAGAAAATTCTTACAAGAAATCTTTACTGGAATAAAGATGACATGTGTAGCAGAAATTTAGCAGAACTGTGGCATGCAGTTACATGGAAAATTGAAAATTTACTTTAGATATTTTGGATCTGATTACAGAGATTTTCAAGCAAAATTTCAGCAGCATATAAGAGGAAGAAATATAGAGAGATGAGCTAAGGCTCTAAATGTTTGACTGTAAGTAGAATTTAGCCAAAATATAAAGAAGCCACAAGTTGTTGGGCTAGAAAATAATAATATTTTCCACTATAAGTCTTTCAATCCAGCAAAAACCTTTTTAAAATGGGAAACAACAAACAGCATTGCAAAAATAAAATCCAGGATGCTGCAGGCAAAACATAATCATAGGGTAACTTTTTTATCACATAGGTGACCATAAACTCTTTCGCTAAGACATCAGAAAGATTTAAGTTATGACCTATTAAGCCATCTCAACTAGACCTGAGTCAGTAAATTCTTTTGTAAACACTGGATAGTACTTTAGATATTATTGGTCATACAATCTATGCAGCAACATTCATTCTGTCATTGTAGAAAGCATCCATAGGCAATACATGTATGAATGGACATAGCTGTGTTCCAATAAAACTTTATTTACAAAAAAAAAAAAAGTCCTAGGCCAAATTTAGCACATGGGCCATAGTTTGCTAATCCTGAGCTAGATGAAAGGGTATCTAAGTTTCTTCATAAGGGCATGCCAAACCAAACCCAACTTCCTTTGATAAACCACAAGTCTTCTAAAAATCCTAAAGTTGTCCCACAGTACCCTGACAATTAGTCCATGTCAGAAAGGGCCTGTCTCAAAAAACTTTAAGGGTGTGCTTCTTGTCCAATGGAGTAAATCTCAATATTATCCACACACATAAAATAATTTCATTGATTTTAAGAGAATTGTATTGGGAAAAGATCACGTTGTAATAAAAATGACGAAGGTGGCTCAAAATGACTCCAACTTCTATGCATAGAAAGCAGACTAGGAAATGTACTCAGCTGTAAACACAGGTCATTTCTAATTAAAGAGAAAAAAATGACAGAGTCAGAACCAAGGGTCAGAAGGTAAAACCTAAACTGTAGAAAATCACTTCAAAGGGGAAGGACTGGGCCCTAATCAAGGAACTGCTGTGTGTAACTGGCTGCATTTCACAATTATTATGGATCAGTGACTTCTATATACATCCCATTTTTTATAATTCCTAATAGGAGCATCAAAATATACACTAGCCTCATCATTACATGTTGAATATAGGAGAGACTGATAATTTGTCTCTTCAGCTCAAAGGTTTCCAGATGAGAAGAGTTGTGTACTTGCAGATTTGATCCTAAGGAGACTCATCTGCACCTTGACCTGAGATGATGAGATCCTGGACTTTGTGCTAATGCCTGGACTTGAACTAATGATGTAATGGCATATTTTGGAGGAAAGAATAAATGTATTTTGCATGTAGGAAAGATGTGAATTGTTATAATCAGAGAGAAATGCTCCAGATTGAATATTGAAAAGAGGACTTTAACAAAATCTCCTATTATACATGTTGTTCTCCAATATGATTCTGTGATTCTCTAAACAAGAAGAATCTAGTTCACCAGGCTGTTGAGTCTGCATAGGCCTTGAGACTGCTATTAGCAATAGAATACAGCAGAAATGATGCGTTTACTTGAGCCTTCTGGAATATTGATTTGAAGATACTCTTTTTGAACTCAGACACCATATGTTGAGAGACTTAAGCCAAATGGAAATATCCTTAGTAGACAGGTCAGTTCCCAAACCTAATTCATGCCTGAGCCAATAGTCAGTATCAGCTGCCAGCCATGCAATTTCGCCACTTTGGACATTCAAGTTCAGTGGAGAGTCTAGATGTCCAGAGGCACTATCCAATGGCAACTCTATGAAATCTTAAATAAAAACTGCTTAACTGAACTTGGTCGATTCACAGAACTGTGATAGACAATAATAAATTTTTATTTAAAGTCACAAAATGTTGGGCTGGTTTGTTTTGCTGAAATTAATACTAAGGAATTAATTCATAGATGATATATAATTATATAGCTCGAAAACTCCACTTAATTAGAAGGTATTTTCAGTATAAAATCAACAAAATTTTTAATGTTTTTACTATACAGGTCATCATCAAAGTCATTAAAATGAAGATCATGAGTTGGCAAAAAAAATAGATCATAGATACTACTGGTCATTTGAGATACTTTTTAATTAAATGTGATGAAAGTTATAGCATTAGTAATTAAAAAGAGACCATTATCAGTTAAATTTTTGCAATTAAATATTATTTCACAGACATTTCTTAAAAAATAAGAGATACTAATGGTCAGGGATTTCATTATTCTGCCATGTAAAAAGTGTTTGTACTTCCCACCAGGAAGGTTCATTTATTGCTATTCCTACCATTAGTAGTCTGATTAATTTTCATACCATATATTTGAGAGGTTTATGAACTTTGTATACCTGTGATAATCCTGAATAAACTTGTGAAACAGTGAAAAAATAACATAAATAATCAGATTTAAATGAATTAGGATTTTCAAAATATTGCGACAAAAAATATAAACAAGCTGTGTTGTAACAATCATAGAAAATCAACTCTTTTAAATGGTGTTATTCTTCAAAAGTTGATAGATTAAGGAAAATGACATCTCTCACAATCATATCTCTCTTAAACGATGGAAAACATTGATTTTTGCTTGCCTTCTAATACCAACAAATACAACTTCTTATATTAAAAATGGATCTACATGGGACCATAATGTAAACAAAATGTCTTCTAACAAATTACTCATTCTGTTCAGGACAATCAGTATATTTACTTGCTTAATTCTACCATTAGCAGAACTTTGAGAAAAAGTTTTAGAAATACTAGCATAAGGCAAGGTTGAAGAATAATAAAATATTTATTTTATTAAGATATAGTAAACACAAGAATGTAGGAATGATAATATGAAATACCAATTGAGGGTAAATTATTGAGACTCCTATGAGTCCAAAATTTAGAAATGTTTTCAATAGGTAATAAAAAGCTATTTTATAATGCATTTTGGGAAATGAATTTAGGAGGCCAGAATTTTATCCTAGGAAATTTTATCTGGTGAGATTATGCAAGATATATTGTTAAAGCAGGTTGGAGAGGGGTATACTACCAGCAGGAAAACTAATACCTGAACCAGTGTATACACAGTAATTGTTCTTATATTGATGAAAGAAGAAAGGAAGGAGAGATGGAGAGAAGTAACAGAAAAAGAAGGCAAAGGAAAGTGAGAGGAAAGCAGGAGAGGAGAGAGAATAAGGGATTATAGAGGATGTGAGAAAAGAAAAGAGAGGAGAGAAGAGACCAAAACGAAATAAAATTATGTATTTTTTGGCATGCTATGGTTTTCAAAAGTTATTAGATCATATAATGATCCTTGGGCAGCTGTGACAAGCCTATTTTAAAATGAGATTAGGACTGAAACTAACAGAGATGAAAAGTCCAAAACCCAACTTTACTTTGCCTGTTAGCTTACAGCTCCTGAGCAATAGTCCATATAAAACCATTTATCAGGAGTTACTACAGTTTTCTCCTTCAATTCTCTACCAGTTCATAGCCTTTGCAATTCTCTTTAACTTACTCTAACCTCAGTTTTACTTGTTCATTTCAGATATCGTCTCTCCCTTTCAGTCTCAGCTCTTAGGGCACTAGCATACTTTATTGAACACTGTAGTTTTATCATCAAGTCTTCTCTAGGATTAGAGAGACTTTATCACCTGATTATCTTCTTCTGCTCATCTTTCAACCCAGTTATTTTCACTATTGCACACTTTGGACTTCCATCCCCTTTACACTTTCATACCTAGAAAAATTTGCTGCACTTTTCTCTCAATTTGCCGCCATTGACACTTACATTACAACTTTAGATACCTCTATGGGTTGGTTATTTTTTCTGCTGTTTCTGAGTATCTGTAGATGGTCACTACAATGAAATAGGGATGAATTTTGCAGAATATATTGTACACCATTGCTTTTTAGGAGCTCAAAGATTCTTTTTATTCCATGCAAAATATTTTCATGGAAAGGTAATTCTATTAAAGCTAGAGCTGGAAAAATAAATCCATTGTCAAGTACTACTGCACCTAGTAAAGTTGAGTGTGAATGAAACTTTTGCAGCCCTTAGTGAAGTACTTAATTGATGATAATGAAAAATTGGTACAGTTTGGTGTTTTTTAGGATTATAAACCAAAAGATACACACATATACATACACACGCTTAAGTATGAACTGCACAGTAGTCCAAACATAATGCTGATCCCCTAACAACCCAAACAGAGCATAATGTGGTTTCTCCCAAATGCAATTTCAATGAAATCTAAGATAGCAATGTGTATGAGGTATTTCGATATAAATATTTCTACATTTTAATCTCTGAGTTTTTGTTTTCTCAAAGGGAATAAAAGTGGTTTTATGGAGATGCTGTTAAATATCTGATACTAAATAACTGAACAAATAATTTTAACACAGAAACTTGAGTTTCTATTTCCAGCTCTTGCAAAAAGAGATTGAATTAAAGCATTCTATGATTGTGTCTTTAATGTAATATATTCAACATTAATAAATACACGAGTAAAGAAAAATATGGCAAGTGAGATATTTTACTATATGTTTCTGCAATAAAATTTAATTGATAGCCATTTCATTCAAAATGGAATTTCTTATCAAAAATGTTAGTAGAAACATAATATAACAAAATTCACATATCAAACTACAGCACAGTGGAATGGGTTGGAATCACAAGACTTGTGACTTTTATGTCTATATAGATAATTTTAAAATAAGAATGTACCATGGATACTGATAAATCTAAAACTTCTCTTCTTTTTTAACATTAAAAGAGAAAGTACAGTTGGATTGAGATTGTTTTTTCCTATTGTAATGGCAGTTATATTTTCAGTATTACTGGTTCACAGGACAAGAGCAGAAATAGTTTGCCACTTTGCCATGTTCATTTCCTGTAAATATTTTCCTTTCAAGGACCATTGAAAAAAAAATCTACCTTCTTAAATAATTTTTGAATACTCATCAAGTTTTGATAAGAAAAAGTTACCAAACTGCTTAAAATTCACTGTATTGTTTTTTTTTTTATTTCCCCGCAACAATAAATCTCACCAACAGAGAAAGAATCAATACTTACCAAATGAGGGCAGAAGAGGGACATGATATGGGTTTTAAAAAGGTCATGGTGGGTTGTCAATAATCCTAATTTAAGAATATAGAATTCTCAAGTCCGGCCACTGGAATCAAATGTAAATAAAAGTTTGAATCAGCAGCAATAGTGTCTAGAGTTAGCTTGGAAAGATAAGATCTTAACCTTCCTTCCACTTAAATATTTATTGTCCTATCTCGTTTTTGGATGTGAGCAATTAATTTTATTAAAATTAATTTTATGTAAAGTTCTATTCAAACACTTATTTAGTTTACTTTTATAACAAGATTTCTCTTCCTCTACAGTAATTCTGAAGCTTCCACTTCCATTGCTCATTTTAGGGATTGCAATATATTAATTTACAGGTGCCAAGGATTCAGGCAGCACATAGTCAAGACTTTAATTCAAAGATCAGAAGAAATTAGAATAAATAAATAAATAGATAAATAAATAAATAATCAAATCTACCAATGCATTTCCCTTTTAATTGGAGGCCCACCACTGCATTTCAAATTTCTTCACTTTTTGGGGGGGGAGGAAACATGATAAAATTAAAAAAATACTTTAATTAAAACCAAGTATTTATCAAACACCTAATAAATAAATATTCATTCTTCTTCCCATTTCCCCCCATTATGTTACATTGACTTTTGGCCTTTGCTTATTCTAATTTTATTGTATGATCTGGTGGTATAGTTGCTGAGTATTCTTATTGTTTTGGCATTTTAATTTCTATTGTTTCTTTTTTTTTACTTCAGTTATTTTAGAATAATTTTATTTTTAAATTTTTCTTCTCCTTTTCCCCAAAACAATAGAAAAATAGGATATTTATCCCACTTGTATTTAATTAGAAGTTAACAGATTCTGAATTCACTCAAATTGTTTTAGATATCTCTATGAATTATGTTCATTTTCCTACATGTTACACTTTTATCATTAAATTATTCTATTTTCATTATGTAGAATGAAATTTCTGTCATTTTTAGGATTTCTATAAGGATGTCACTTTCTTAAATTATTAGTAAATATCTCACCACTTTATAGTTTAAATAATTGTAATGAATTACTGATTTTTGTGTGCTACCATTTTCAGCAAAATAATAATCTCATTGTGATTAACAATAATTATGATTTATATACTATTACAAACTATTACATACAAAACTTGAAAGAAATTATATTGAAAAGACAACCAAAATAAGTTGTTTTTTTGCAGTGATGTTAAAAATCATCAACTTCTAGATTTCTTTGTGGTTGGAAGTGACTATGTAATTCAATTCTAATCCTTTGTATTTATATGGAAGATACCGGCAAAGACTTCTGAAAAAAAGTCTTTTAAAGGTAGACCAATTCATTTGACATTTCTCTGCAGTCTTTTGCCCTTCCCTCTTCCTCCTGTCTGGATGATGGAAGCAGAATCTAGAGGGGAAGCTACTGTTATGTGAAGGGGTTTTTTGTTGTTAGTAGTGAAACACATTCTTGATTGATACAGCTGTTGGCACTATATTAACTCTTGGTTCAATCATTTAGCTCTAGAATCTAATGAGCAAAAACGATATTAGGCTAGAATATGGATTTGAGAACCATTTACACTTATTTTTATGTATTACCATGGTTTTCAAATTATATATGAGGTTGAAAAGATCAGGAAGAGAATAAAGAATCTGGAATTTTGACATCCATGGTTCAGACCATGAAAATGTCTTAAATTGTTCATGACTCATAACTTGTATTGTTAGTTCATAAACTAATTGCTTTTGATATTCTTAGGGTTTAATCCTGTTTTCTAAAATCTTATTTTAGATGTTTACTTCATTTGTTTAAGAGAAAATGAGAAAAGGAGAGTTGAAGACATCAGATACAGTCAACAATTTTGAGAGGTATTGCAAAGAGAAGCAAATAGACAAAGTAATAGGTGAGAGAAATAGGATAAGAAAAAATAATTTTTAAAAGAAACTTCAGAATGTTGAGTGTCAATGACAGTGATAAATATTATCACTGTAGGAGAAACAGGAGAAAATTCTAGAAATGCCCCGGAGTATGAGCAAGATAATGAAATCTACTGCAAATATATTGGGAATATCTTCAGATGGAAATATAGTTATACTGTAGTAACAAAATAAAATCCAGAGTAAATGAATACAGATTCTGGTACATGATGTAATCTATGTGTTCTAGATAAATTCTCTAAGACAGAGATTAAGATGGGAATTCTTATGCAAGTGATTTATCCAATTTTTTTGGGGGGAGGGGGACAAAGAAAAACAACCAAAAACATGAGGAAGTAAGAAAATTAACTGAGGTCCATGCTCTTGTATCAGTCATTGGCTAAGAATAATTTACCAGTGACATGAGTGGGCTGGTGTCTCCAACCAAGCACACCCAGCAAAGATAACTCTTGTAGCCACAAATAAGTCTCTGGAGAACTATACAGTGATAAAAAAAAATTAGGAGTTAGTACTCACAGAAGCTTAGGATTGGATATATCAGCTCCAGTAGAGGCACCAATGGGAATATACACTATGGGAATATTCTGATTATTTCAATTTTCTCTGTAAAACAGAAAGCAAGGTCATTAAATGAAAGAAAATGTAAAAGGAGGTGGTGGACATCTGAGGAAAAAAGGTAAGATGTAAACTAATCATCTAGGACATTGGGGATATGAATGGACAAGAAGCATTAAGAGCCTACATGAGCTTTTTAAGTTATAAATTTAACATATGACAAATCAGTATGTTTCTAGAGTGTTTTCTCCAGCTACCCTCATTTGAATGGCTGCAGATGTATGTGCAGAGTTTGGCTGAGTTAGGTTTAACTAAGGTTGTGAATTTTTTGAGTTCAGATGAATAAGAAAGCAGGGTACAAGGCAAGTGAGCATATATATTCAAGGGAGTGATTACATTGATTTGCTATGGAATTTAAACTGGGTAAGAGAGCAAGAAAGAACAAAGGCATAGAAATAAGTGACAGAAAAGATTATCAATATATGAGAGATCTCATTGGAGTTAAATGAACATTAGGTAAAGCTCAGAGAGAGATGCACTGTCCCACTCAGGGTGCTCCAGGAAAGCAAAAGCAGAGCTGGTCCTATGTATTCTCATGTGTGTGTATGTGTGTGTATCTTTTATATATATGTCTGTATGTATATATATGTATATGTATATATATGTATATATGTATATATGTATATATATACACACATATGTATATATTCAGCTAGATCTATCTATCCACCTATCTATATATTTATCTAAATAGATAGATAGATAGATAGATAGATAGATAGACATAGATACATAGACAGATATAGAAATAGATTTATTTCAAAGAATAGGCTTATGTAATTAATTTCTGGGGCTTGGAAGACTGAAATTCATAGGGCAGGTTGGCAGAGTGAAAACTGTCTTGGCCAAGAGCTGATGTCAAATTTGTGAGATAGAATTTCTTCTACTTAGAAAAACCTCAATTTTTCAAGAGCTTTCAACTGATTGAATGAGGTTCACTCACATTATCAAAGTTATCCTTTACTTAAAGTCAGTTGATGATAGATGTTAACCATGTCTACAAAATATCTTCACAATACCTAGATTACTGTTTGATTGAATAACTGGACACTACGGTCTAGCCAAGTCGATACATATAACTATAACATGCATGAACTTGGAATCGTACCAGAGTTGCAGTTATTGGTGATGACAAACTTTAGAGTGTGATAGTAGATAGTGGTCAAGTAGGGCTGGAGGATAAGATCACTGATTACTAAAGAAGAGCAGTTTAAGGAACTAGATTGTTGAAAGAATAAGTGTATACTGAAATTTCCAAAAATTAATACAGGAATAGTATTGAAGAGTGTGATAGTGATTCAAAAGTCCCAAATCATCTATATATTGGAGAAGTAACCCAGGGGGTATAGAATGTGTCAAATAGAGAAAGTTATGAATGTGTAATAATCTGATGGCCAAAGCTGGGGGCTAGATAAAGTAACTTAACTAGGATCTACAATAACCAAAAAATGTGATTTGCACTCAGTCACCTATTCTGATTTTATACTTTCTGTTTAATTACTAAAAACAGCCTGTTTGGGAATGGCTAGGACACAGTTCTAGGTCTGCAACTCAGATATAAGCCTCTTAGTCCCTTCTAAAAGTGGTCAAAAATAATAAATCAGGGTCTCAAACTTGGTGTGATCTAGGAAGCTCATTTCCAGTACAAGGTAGTGATATTAGAAAAAGATATAATATTTTTACTAAAACTAGGAACAACATTCACAAATGGACTTTGTGTTCATGCTCCTCCAAAAGTTCCCCATCTTACTATTTGGTAGTAATATATCAGGAGATGTTCACATCAGAAATAGGAATTTTATACAAAGAGTAGCATTTATTTTCACCTCCTATCTGATTACAGGTTAATTGATTGCCAAACCCTATTTCTCAAATTTGTTCACTTGTCACCACACCGTTCTAATACAAACCAAAATAACTATTTGTTGTATGTATACAATAATCTTTTCATATGCTTTCAAACTTAACTAATTTATTTGAAAAGCACAAAGGAGATTTTAACTACTCCCTTGCTTAAAGCCCACCACTATTATTTTTGCTTTTAACATTAAGCCCGATGTTAAAAATAGGATGAATCTGCCTCTCTCATCTCTATCTTATGCCATTCCTTCTGTCTTGTTTTTCAGGCTCTAAGATTAATAGTCTTGTTTTAGTTAACTGAATGTTTTGTGTTTATTTTTAACTCAAATCTTTCATAAAAGCATTTGCCTCTGCCTTCCTATTGTCACCTCTCTTCACTTTTAGGTTTCAGTGAAAATGTAATTTTTGTTAGGGAACATTATGGACTAAATGTTTGTGTTTCCTCAAAATTCATATGTTGGACCCCTAAACCCCAGTTTGATAGTATTTAGAGACAGGGCCTTTGGGAGGTGATTAGTGATAGATGGGATCACAAGGGTGGGACTCTCATGATAGGATTACTGCCCTTATGAGAAAAAACGCCAGAGAGTATCTCTCTCTTTCTCTTTCTCCCTTCTACCCTCCCTTCCTCAATGTTCACGCACAAAGGCAAGGCCGTATGAGGGCACAGTGAGAGGGTGGCCATTGTAAGCCAGAAAGATAGCTCTCACCAGGAACTGAGTAAGATAGCACCTAGATCTTGGACTTTCAGCCTCCAGAACTGTGAGAAAATGAATTTCTGTTTTTTAAGCCACTTAGTCTATGGTATTTGGTTATGGCAGCCCAAAAGATAGAAAATCATTCCCTGACTCTTCAGCTTTTGACTCTCAGGATTAGTCACTCTGTATCTCTCCTTTTGAGTAGTTTCATATTTACAATTCATTATTTATATAATAATTCTCTTTTCCAAGTGTATATTAGGCCTGTAGGCGTAGAAATGTGCCTGTCTTGAAACCTAAGCCTTAGAATAAATTACTTAGCTCATAAAAAAACTCAGTGTTTTATTCACGGAAAAAATAGATAAATAAGTGAATGAAGTCAATTTCGCTGATTTATATTGACCATAGACAATTGTGAAATTATCAGCAATACATAAAATGAATATTCAAATTTATAGTTGGCTACAAATGTGCATGCTAAATAAAATTGTTGTGAAAGCAAAGATATTATCTGAAGAATTTACAAGGAAAGAACATGACATTCAAATTAAAAAGGCATACAGTAGGGCCTATGCATATTTAGAGATGATAAAGTAGTTAGAACTTAGAGAGAGATACAAGAGACAGTATGGATCATATATGAAATGGCATCCTAGAGAAGGTAGGGCATAACGTTTGCAATCTTAGATGAACTTATGCTATAGGGAGGTGTCATATACATGGTAAATATTGTAATGTGACAATATTTCAGAAACTGTTGTAGTCAATTACTTACAGAAGTTTATTTTAAACATAACTTCTCAAATCTCTTACTTGTAATTATTTGTCATGTTAAAATTAAACATGAACAATGGAAACTATAATGTATTGTATTAATTTGGGGATTTCACAATGAGTAGGAGGTTATACTAGATAATTTTAGATTTCCATTCTAAATCATAAATGTGCTAATGGTAGAATCTCTCAAAACTGCAACACGAGATTCTATAAATCCCTCAGTAGACAAATCATTTCTTTATCTTTTCTTGAGATCTGTATCTGTATTAAATTGATTTCCTGCAAATTACTGCATTGGTCACAACTGTCTATGGAAAATTGAATTATGATATTACAGGTTTTAGATATTTAATTTAGAAAAGATGATCATCAGCAGAAAATGGTCCAAAATATTATTTGCAATGGATATTATGGCCCACTCAATCTTCTAGAAGGCAAAACTAGAAACACATTCTTTATTTAAGGATAATTTTTTCTAACCAAAGTCATGCTTCCTCAGATGTAGAGTTCAATTCATCATGTTATGATTTACAGATTTTATACAACTATTATCTAATAAAAAATGTAGCATTGAGGTCAAAGGTCTAGATAAACATTTCTTTAGATAATTTTCCCATGAGTTTGTTATTCCACAAAATCCTCACAACTTGTCAAATAAGATGAGATTGTAACTCTAGTGCATCCCTTGTTTTCAGATCTGAAGAAAGCAACAGGAAAAAAAAAAAAAAGACAGAATAATGTCAAAATGATATAAAGGTCATCGTGATGCATTTATCTCTATCAGAAAGATGTGAAGTGTATAAAACAGTCCTTGCCATGAAATGTATACACATACTACCCTATTTTAGATGAATTTTGAAATAAATACTATGACAATTAATCAAAAATGTAGTATCATTTTGTCCTTGCCTAAAGCAAGACGATAAATTTAAAATTCTAAGTATTACTCAGTTTCTCAATTTTTCTTAATTGTTGGCATAATTATAAGGAAATATAATCAAAGAAAATTGAGTAACATTTAGAATTTTAAATTTATCACCTGACTTTTTGTGTGGATAGGATGATCTCTCTTTCTCCCTGAAACACACACACACACACACACACACACACACACATTCTTGATTACTGAAATTTACACAAGTAACTCCAGGAAATAGTTATAAGACTAACCTACATAATCTTTGTAAAAAACCTTTGAATTTTTCCTGTTTCTAAGTCTTAGAAAATCCCCTGTTAGCAGCCAAAATTCATCTGGAGTTCCTAAGAGGGAATATTTTTTTAAACAGTAGAAAACTTACTATGTAAATTTTCCTGAATTGACTCAAAATATTTTGTTACTAATTAATTCTATAATTTATGTCACAAAAGGTTTTCCTTTTAAAAGTCAATGTTGAGGCCAAGACTTTTATCCCTGTTAATGCTATCATAATCTAATATTAATGTGTTTCATGTAGAGATGTATATCTAACCCCTGGAGTCAGCTCAATTAAGTCTTAGTGTGAGTTAATTCCTGTTTATTGTCATTTTCTCTCCTACTGCTATGATTGATTTAGGCCAGTTATATTTTAAATAGATAATTTGATTACTTTTATAATTAAGTAAACACATATGAAAATAATGGAATAAAAATTCTCTATTGAAAATAATACATCTAATAAGAATTTAATGTATTAACTCTAGTACCAAGACCTTAAGCCTTGTCTATCAATTATCTGAGTTTTTCTTTTTAAAGAAGTTATGCTTTATTATATCTCAATAAAATAAATTAAAATGTTTTAATGTTTTTAAATAAAGAATGATGCTTCCATTCACTTCAAAATGAGTTTATTTTACTGATGTAACTAAAAATGATTTATTCTATTCTAGAATTGATATGTTTGACTGAAAATTGTATTAAATTCACCCAGTACCCATTATATGCTTTAGTATTTAACTTCTAATCTTTTAAGTTTCCTTTAGAATGATGTATTCTTTTTATGTTTATATCTGCATGTTATGAAAAATTTATTATGTATTTAAGAAAATCTTATCCCAGGTTTTAAATATTATTTTTGCTATTTATATTAGACATTATATTTAAAACATATAGAATTAGAAAATATTTTCTCTGTACATGTGTGTGTGTGTGTGTGTTATACATATATATTCCCAGTTAGAAAAATCTATCAACTAGGATAATTATGTGTCGATTACCACAATACAAATACATCAAATCTTAAAATAGGCTTCTTTACAAGTGTTTACATTTTTAATACCATAGCTAAGTATAAACTGTTTAGATTGTGAGGGGTTTTTTTTGTAGATTTTAAGAGTAACTACTTTGGACAGCATATCAAGTGATTTGGCTATGCTTAATCCTCTGAATTTTGTGATCAATCTTCTAAAAAAATTGTACACAATAGAATAGGGATGCCAACAATATATTTTCTACTGCTTTAGTTTGCAAATAGATTGCTTTCTTATTAACATATCATCATATGTTAACATTTTTATTCAGTTTTAAGGTGGTACTAGTAGCCTGAAATGTTATGCCCGTATTTATATATTTTGAACTTTAAAATACCTCAATTAAGCTGTTCAATAATGTTGTGCTGATTCATATTTGATATTTACCCAAGATCCTCACCAAACTAAATAAGACTAACTCATACTGTGCTTATATGTTAGTTTCAAAAAAACAGTAGAGACTCAGTCCTCCATAGTTCGTTGTAACCAGTTCTACAGTGGTACACGAGTGCTACCTGGAGAACTAGACACACATCTGTTACTTACAAGCTTACTAACAGTATATTGCAGGCACTATACAAAATATGAATCATGAAATGGCAGGCCTGGAACCGTCTCTTCTTTTGGTATTTAAAGAGTTCAGTCCCATTGAATGTAACACTTAAAATTATGCAATAATTCACTTTTAGATATAAGATCCCTTTCAATAATTTAATATTGAATAATTTCATATTTACATAAATCTTACCAGAGCTCGTGAGTTTTCTAGTAATCTCTAACTTCTTTTTATTGGTGTATCTGAATATAAGCGTATGAGTATGAACCCAAAGAAACCAAAAGTAGTACCACTATGCCTTTTAAAATATTTTTTGTTTTTTATAAGCATAATTTTGAAAGCATTAAGCTAAAGTATCAAATAAAGTTTCAGAAAAAATTTGTTAGTAATTTTTTCCATTTTTATGATTTATACACATGAATATTAAATAAGGAAATATACATAAAACCTAGAATTAACATCTGTCAGGAAGTTCAACCAAAAAGAACCTAGAAAAAAAATCAACAGAATTAATTTTCCCAAAGACCTGAGTCAATATTACCTATTTTAAATCATTGCCCGGGTATTGTAGGCTGAAAGAAGGAACAAGTGAATTGGAAAGTTGTCACAATGCAATTCTGGAATTTACAATTGCAAACAAGAGCCCTGAAACAGAAAGGGAGTGCAAATGACAAAATAATATAAAAGTAGCTTTCAGAAAAAAAAAAAAGAAAACATGTAAGAACTTTGAGGAAGATGATTAAGGTGAAGCATAAATGGAGAGAAGGAGAAAGGGTACTTTCCACTAGAGGCAACTATCAGCTGAATAATCTAATAGAGAAATCAGAAAAATAAAAGAGGTTTTAAAAACTAGTTTGAACATCTAGTTTTATCTCCAACAAATAAAAATGTTGGAGGTTTTCACTCTCATTATTACTATATGAAAAAAATAAATAAAACCTGGATAAACCGAAAACCACTTTCTTTCCTTTTACATATCAAAAAAATAACTTTGTAGGTCAAATTTTCTCCCTGAAATCTGAGGAGAAACAGGTAAATCCAGAATGTCATAGCCAGAATCTACTATCTGGAGCAGAATCTTCTAGAGCCATAGCCTGGTAGAACATTTAAACAGTAATTTTGATAAACCTCTGGAGACAGAGTGGGGACTAATGTGTAGGTAGAACACTTGAGGCTGCCATCTTGAAGGAGCCAAGTTACACTTTTGCAGTAACTGCAAGAAATACATCAGATTTTCACGGGAAAGAACAAGTCCTTTGAGTGTGTGTTGGGCAATTAAAGAAAATCCCTGTGAAATGCACCCAGAAACTTCATTAAAAAGGCCTACTCTCCAGGAGGAAATGCTTCATTGTTGACTTATCTCAGTGCCATAAGGAAAGGGCATGCCTTCCACACCAACCACCTCCAATCTTCCTATTCCATCAAAAGAGAAGGATAGAGAAGAAGCTATACAAAAAGAACACTGGTGAAGATAATAGATGAGAAATACAGATCACTCTAGGGCTGAGATTTAATTGGAAAATTATGGACAACTTGCCTTTTACCACACCTTACCGTAACAACATAGTATAGAACTCCAGCACAATAAAAGTTGATTAAAGATGAGGTGCAAGGCACAAATGCTTTCTGGAGAGAAGTTAAGGAAGGAGATAAAATCAAGAACAGCAGATATAGTTGAAGCCTCTGCATCTATACCTACAGCAAACATTAAACAAAACCCAATTTCTGGCCATGTCCACATAAATCCTCAACTAAATGTGTATTACCTCAATTTCTATTGCCTAATTGATATATGGACATCAAGAACAACTTACAAAGCCTGATAAAAGGCAAGACAAAACAGTCTGGAGAGACAAAGCAGGCATCAGAACAAGATTCAAATATGACCTAAATTTTAGAATTATAAAAAAATTATAAAGTTAAAATAATTATGGAATTTAAAATAATTATGATGAGTATATTAAGGACTCTAATGGAGAAAGTGGATAGCATGCCAGAACACATGGGAAATATAAGTGAAAAATAGAAATTCTAAGAAATAAGCAAAAGGAAATGCTAGAAATCATAAATACTATAATAGAAATGAAGAATGCCACTGTTTAACTCACCATTAGATTGGACATGGCTGAGGAAACCCAGTAACATTGAAGATATGTTAGTAGAAACTTCTCATAGTAAAATATAAACAGAAAAAAAGCAATGACAAAAGTAAACAGAAGAAAATACCCAACATCTAAGAAGAAGTAAGAGAGAATACAGAAAAAGAAATATTTAAAGTAATAATGGTAGAGAACTTTCAAAAATTAATGGCTATTTGCAAAAAACTTGTGGATTTGAAAACTGTATTTCACAGTATACTTAATTTGTAGCTGAATGGAATATATTTTCTTCAGTTATAGTATAGCAATAGAAATACTAAAATACCCCTTTTATTTTTTTTCATTAAAAGGAAAACAAAAATAAAGAAAGGAAAATTTTACAAAAACTATGTTTTATATAAAAGGTATTACAATGATATCTTTTTTACATATTTTGGATTAAAAAGAGATGTATATAAACAAGTTTAATGTATTATGTGGACTACTTACATAATCTTTTTTTATATGTAGCTGTGCATCTCCAGTTACAGCCATTTATAAATTAGTTATCATTTCCTGATTCAAAGTCAACACCAAACCATTTTTACTTAAATGAAAATTATTTAAGCAAATTATTCAAAGCATAATTTGAAACACACACTAAAAAACCTGCCATTGTATAAAATTCCCAAAATTTTATCATATAAAAGGAAATTCAAATTTTAAAGAGATGTAATTATTCTTATTTTTAGATATGTGCTTTATCAATAAGACACACTTAGTATCTTATAGTACTGATTATTCAAAAACGTATAACATTTTTTTCTGAATGTAACATCAATGAGTGTTTATTAAGAAAATTGGAAAATACATTAAAGTATAAAGAAATAAAATATGTCAAATTTTAATCCAGAAATAAATACTATTAATACTTGTTTTTATTTTATAGTCTTTAAAATGTATTTATAGAGCTATAGATTATGTAAGTTTCAACAATACTGTATAAACTATATTTATATTGTAACCTGCTTTTTCTCCACCTATATAGATCTCATTTCCCATATCCTTATGTTAAGAACATGATTTTAAATTATTCCAATTTTTTATTTTTATAAATAAAGTGATAATGAATGTTCTTATTCCAAAATTTTTATAAGTACCTCTGATTATTTCTTCAAAATATATTACTTACAAGGAATTACTAGGTAAAAGCCTATAATTTTTTTAAATGATTTTGATATCTATTGCTTCTTAGAATGTTATAATATATTTTCACATGGGTGATATATAGGTGCAAATTCTTGTAAATACAAGGTTACATAATTATAAAATCAAACCTATCTATTTAATAGTGATTAATGTTATCTAAATATTTTATTAGTCGTGATAGTGAATGCTTTTTCTTATATTTATTGGGCATTTATGTGTTTTTTTTTTTAAGTTTCATGTTTACATTTCTAATCAAAATTTTTATTGGACTTTGTTTTTAATTGGGAAAAACTTACATATTAATAATAGCAATTCTGCTACATTCAATGCTAATATTTCTTTACAATTTGACATTTACTTTTCAAATATGTTTCTGGTATGAGTTTCTATTGAAGCATTCAAAAATGTTTGTCATATTCTCATTTGTTTTTTATTGCTTTTTTCTTTGTTATTTCATTGAGATGTAATTGTTCTTTATGTATTAAGTTTTATAAAATTCTCAGAAAATATGTTTTTGTTATAATCATATTTGTATATGATCCTCATTAGCCAATACTATATGAGTTGTTCTGCTCCTTTATTTTTTCTGTTATGCTTACCCCAAGAGCTACTCCCAAAAGAACACCAATTTAACCTTTTGTATTGTTATTTCTTAATATGGGATTACTGGAATATTTTTATATATTAAATGAATGTGTGCCATTATTTGTACACTAAACCTACATTTTTCTTCTTTATTTCTCTCACGCTCTCTTCTAATCAATTTTTCTCTATCATTTCTTACTTCAATTATTGAAGAAAAGGTGTATTCAATTACTAGTCTAATTAGATTTGAAAATTATGAAATTTTTATTATTCAGTTGGTTTACATATTTTAAGTAACATTCTCCATTAATATAGCAATCTATTTTGAAATTTGTATTTTTTGTATTTTTTCTTTTTTATTTGTCATAGTTGTTTCTTTTAAAATTTGTTTATATAAGTGGAAATGCAGTAAAGTAATGGTAACAGAAGACAAGTCCTCTTTCAATCTTTCTTTCTTTCTCTACTCCAATCACACTCATTGTGTTACTAGATTCTATCCTCTTAGTTACCAAGAAAGATACAGATTCTGTCCACTTAGTGACCAAGAATTTACCTTCACAAGATCACTGAAAGAGGACTAGATCTTAAGAAATATTTTAAAAAGTATTTGAATAATTTTAATTGAGTTTGTTATTTAATCAAATGCTTAACATACTTAAAAATAAATAAATGCCAAGTGATTTTTGCCTAAATAGTTCATTTAATTTTGTCTAAATAGTTTCTGTTAATACAATTTTAATTTTGGATGCTCTATATAGACACTAAGAGACAAAGTTTCTCTATTGTTCATAATATTGATTGTTAATCTCTCCATTTACAACAGAATCTTGCTTATAGAGATTTATGTGGGCTGTGTATTTTGTAAGCATATGCAGCTGTAATCATGGCCAATTTTCTTGCTGTGAACACCACTCGAATTGAGAATTTTAGTGGTCTCATCATAAATCCTTTGTACTGTTAAACATTCAGTGACAGTAATGAAAATGAAGCCTTATTTGTAAAGTACGAATTCTCCCTTCTCCTTCCCAATAAATTCATCAACTTAGAACCACAATGTGCCATCCTATTCAGAATCATTGTTCTCATAAATTTGTAGAAGCACATACTTAGATTTGGAGATCTAAAGATATCTATTAACCATTTTTCAGCAACTGTTCTTTTTGAGAAAGACCTTGACTAAAATGTTTTTTTCCTGAACATATTTTACTGTTTTAAAAAAATATTAACCATTTTCTCCACTTTTTGGTCACATTTAGTAAAATCTAAACACTTCACATTACTTCAATTATATAAAGTTCATCCTTTATGACCCTCATGAAGAAGGTGGTGATATAATTATTATCCATTTCAGTTTCTAAAAGTAATTTAAAACAAACAATAACTTACATATATATTTTTCACAGAGTTTCTTTTCCTTCATTTACGATAATGGATTTAACTAATACTTTGTAAGACAAACTCATCAGAAAATTATTATATCTTAAAATTCTTTTAAATATTTCACCAAAATGAAGTGGGGCAAAATTGTAGATCTCAACTTCATTTATGTTTGATGCAAAGAATAAATTAATCTACCCAAAAAGTATCTTCTGAGTGCAATTATACAAATCCAGAAATAATTATTTTGCCCATTAATTCTTTTGCTTTAATTTGTTTAGTTAATATATTGGTTTCATCAAAATACATTTCTAAATCTTTTTTATTTCAATGTTCCTTTTCAAAATAATTGCAGTTCTCAAAAAACATCAAACCTAAAGCTTTGGCACTGTATACTTTGACTAATATGATTAAAATTTCCCAACTGATTTTTTTTAAAAAATAGAAACAAAATTTCAAGAAATTATATGGTGAATCCTTAGGTTGACTTAGGAAGTAGTATATCCAAGTTTAAAATTTTTAAAAATCTGATTAATGATGGGTAGCAAAGAAAGAATACTCATACTGCATTCCTCAAATTATTTTGTGCATTCCACGTTAGCACTGTTATAAATGTTGCAGTTTATTAATATGTATAGAAATAGAAATATGTATAAATTTTCACATTTAAAGCTTCTATATTTGTATATTTTTTTAAATCTGTATTTTTAGGATAGTTTTAGATTTAAAGAAAAATTATGAAGATAGTTTAAAATGTTCCATATGTGCTTAAACTAATTTCCTCTGTTATTAACATCTTATATCACTATGGTGCATTTGTTAAGGTTAGTGAATAAATACTAATACATTATCATTAAGCCAAATTCACATTTTCTTTAGATTTCCTTAGCTTTATTTCAATGTCTTTTGTTGTTGTTGTTCTAGGATTCCAGTCAGAATGCTACATTATATTCAGTTATCATGTCTCCTTAGTTTTCTTCTGGCTGTAACAGTTTTCTCAGACTTTCCTTGTTTTCAATGACCTTGATAGTTCTGTGGAATACTGGTCAAATATTTTTTAGAATAGCCTTCAGTTGTGATTTTTCTGAAGTTTTAATCATAATTAGTTAAGGGTAATGTGTTTCTGGAAGGAAGCTCCTCACCAAATCCCAAGTTCACTTAATTTTTCTATGTGCTTCTTTAAGAGGTTTTATAGTTTCGGGTTTTACATTTAGATGTATGATTCGTTTTGAGTTAAGTTTTGCAAATATATATATATTTATATAATCACCAATTATTCCAGAACTATTTGTTGAAAATATGCTTTCTTCACTGAATTGCTTTTGCTCCTTTGATAAAGATCACTTGACTACTTATGTGGTTGTCTGTTTCTGGGCTCTGTACTCTGTTACTTTGATCTATGTGTCTATTCTGCTGCCTTGATCACCGCAGCTTTATAGTAACTCTTAAAATTATAGGTTGTGGGAGCCCTCCAACATTGTTCTTCTTTACTATTGCCCAGGATATTCTAGGTTGTTTGCCTTTTCATATAAACCTTAGAATCAGTGTGGCACTATGTAAAACATAGCTTCTCGGGATTCTGATTAAGATTTCATTAATTTATACATCAAATTGTGAAGAACTGGCATCTTAACAATGTTGTCTTTCAACTTATGATGTCATGTATTTAGATTGTTTTTGATGTCTTTCATCAGATTTTTACAGTTTTCCATATAAGGTCTCTGTATGTAATTTTATAAATTTATATCTAAGAGTTTTATTACATTGGGTACAATGCTAAATGCTTTATTTTTAAAAAATCTTCACATTCTAATTGTACATTGCTGGTATATAAAAAAACAGTTGACTGTTGTATATTATCTTGTCTCCTACAAACTTGCTAGATTTGCTCACTATTTTCAGATTTTTTGTGTGTGTACTCTTTGGGATTTTCTACTTATCTAATTATTTCATTTGTCCAAATATGTTTTTATTTTTTTTTCTTTCTAGCCTTTAGTTTTCCTTGTCATCTTATTATACTAGTAAGAATGTCCAATATGATGCTAAATATGAGTGGTGAAGAAGACATCTTTGCCTTATTTCCAATCTTAGGTAAGCATTTAGTTCATCAGCATTAAGTATGGTGTTTTTTTTTTAATAATAAAGCAAAAACTAAAAATGAGACAAAGAGGGTGATTACTTAACGATAAAGGGATCAATCCAAAAAGAGGATATACACTTGTAAACATCTATGCATGCAACATAGGAGGAGCACATAAGTACATAGAGCATATACTAATAAACATAAAGCTAGAGACTGACAGTAATACAATAACAGAAGGAGACTCCAATTCTGACTAACATCAATGGGTAGATGTTAGTCCAATCAGAAAATCAACTAAGAAATATTGGCTTTAAATGACATATTTGATCAGATAGGATTAGTAAATATATGCAAGAAGTTCATCACAAAAAACCTAGAACATTCTTTTCAAGTGCACATGGAACATTTCCTGGAATAGATCACATATTTGGCCACAAAAGAAGTCTCAATAAACTTAAGAAGCTTGAAATCATCAAGCGTAATTTCTGACCACAATTGTATGAAACTAGAAATCAACTACAAGAAGAAAACTGGGAAAAAAAAAACCAAACACATGGAGGCTAAAAGAGATGCTACTAAACAACCAATACATTAATGAAGAAATCAAGGAGGAAATCAAAAAATATCTTAAGACACATGAAAATAGAAACAATGTTCCTAAATCTTTGAGATGCAGTAAATCAGATCTAAAAGGGAAATTTGCAGCAGTGCACGCTAACTTCAAAAAACAGGAAAAATCTCAAATAAACAATCAAACCTTACAGCTAAAGGAACTAGAGAAATAAAAATAAATGAAATCTAAAGTTAGTATAAGGAATGAAATAATAAAGATCAAAGCAGAAAGATATGAAATAGAGGATAAAAAATAGAAAACATAAATGAAATATAGTTTTTTTTAAAAAGGTAAACAAAACTGATAAGCCTTTAGCCAGACTCATCAAGAAAAAAAAAAGAGGGCCAAAATTAAAGAAAAAAAAAAAAGAGAGAGAGAAATGAAAGAGTTGAGAGTTTACAATCCACAGCACAGAAATACAAAGGATCATAAAAGAATATTACAAACAATTATATGCCAACAAATTGGACAAACTAAAAGAAATGAATGAATTTCTAGAAACAGAAAATCTTCTAAACTGAATCAAGAAGAAACAGAAAATCTGAACAGAGTGATAACTAATAACAAAATTAAATCAGTTTAAAAAAGAGCCCTCCTAATAAACAAAAGTCCAGTACCAGATGGCTTCATGGGTGAATTATACCAAACATGCAAAGAAGAATTAATACTTATTTTTCACAAACTATATCCAAAAAAATTGAAGAGAAGGGAATGTTTCCAAACTCTTTCTACAAGGCTAGAATTACTCTGATACCAGAAAAAGACAAAGACAGTACAGAAAAGGAAAATTACAGGATAACATTCCTGATGAACAGAGATGCAAAAATTCTCCAAAAAATGTTAGCAAACAGATTTCAACAATATATTAAAAGAATCACACACCATGATCAAGTAGGGTTTATTCCAGGGATGTAAGGATGGTTCAATATCTGAAAATCAATCAACTCGATATACCACATCAACAAAATGAAGGATAAAAATCATCTCAATAGATGCAGAAAAAGCACCAGGCAAAATTCAACAAAATCAAATTTTTTATGAAGAAAACTCTAAACAAAGTATGTACAGAGGGAAAATACTTCAAAATAGAAAAGTCTATATGAGACAAACCCACAGCTAACATCATACATAATGGTGAAAAGCAAAAAGGTTTTCCTCTCAGATCAGGAACAAGACTAGGATGTCCACTCTCAGTATTTATATTCAATATAAATAATGTACAAGAGTACAAGAAAAATAAAGATCATCCAAAATTGGAAAGAAAAAATAAACTATCATATTTGCAGATGACATGACACTCTATATAGAAAGCTCTAAAGGCTCCACCAAAATGCTAATAGAACTAATATATGAATTTAGTAAATTTGCAGGAAACAAAATTAACATATGAAAATTGGTTGCATTTCTACACGCTAAGAACAAACTATCAGAAAGAGAAACCAAGAAAACAATCCCATTCACAATTGCATCACAAAGAATAAAATACCTAGAAATAAATTTAACAAAGGAGGTGAGAGACATACACTCTGAAAGCTATAAGACATTGATAAAAGAAATTGAAAATGACACAAATAAATGGAAGGTGCTCGTGGATTGGGAGAACTGATATTGTTAAAATATCCATGGTATCTAAATTAATCTGCAGATTCAGTGTAGTCTCTATTAAAACACCAATGGCATTTTTTAAAGAACTAGATCAAATAATCCTAAAATTATCATAGAACTACAAAAGATCTTGAGAAAGAAGAACAAAGTTGGAAGTATTACATTTCCTAATTTCAAACTTTACTACAAATTTATAATAATCAAAACAGTATGGTACTGGCACAAAAACAGATATATAGTTCAATAGAAGGGAATAGAGATCCCAGAAATAAACCCACTTTTACGTGGTTAATTAATCCACAAAAAAAGAGGCAAAAATATATAATTGAGAAAAGATCATCTCTTCAATAAATGGGCTTAGGAAAATTGAACAGCTACATGCAAAAAAAATAAATAAAACTGGACCACTTTCACACACCATATACAAAAATAACCTCAAAATAGATTAAAGACTTAACTGTAGGACCAGATATCATAAAACTCCCAGAAGAGAATGATCAGTAAACCTTCTGACACTGGTTTTAAAAATATTTTTTCTGATATATCTCCCCAGCAAAGATAACAAAAGCAAAACAAACACAAACCAAAAGACAAAACAAAAAAAACAAATAGGATTATGTCAAACTCAAAAGCTTTTGCACAGTGAAGAAAACTATCAACAAAACAAAAACATAATGAATAAAGAAATATATTCCCAAATAATATATTTGATAAGAGGTTAATATCCAAAATACATAAACTCATACAACTCAACATCAAGATAATAATAATATGATCACAAAATGGGCAAAGAACTTGAATAGACATTTTTCCAAAAAAACAAATGGTCAACAGATACATGAAAAGATGCTTAACACATCACGAATCATGAGGGAAATGCAAATCAAAATCATAATGAGTTATCATCTCACACCTTCAGATTGGTTAATATTAAAAAAGATGACAAATAACATGTCGGCGAAGATATGTAGAAAAGGGAATCCTCATGCCTTGTTTGGTGTGACTGCAAATTGGTGCAGCCACTATGGAAAACAGTGTGAAGGTTCCCCAAAGAATTAAAAATAGAACTACCAAAAGACCCAATAATTTCACATTTGGGTATCTATCTAAAGAAAACAAAATCACCAATTTGAAAAGATATATGCATCCCTATGTTTTCTGCAGTATTATTTACAATGTCAAGATATGGAAGCTAGCTGTGTCCATCAATTGATGAATGGATAAAGATGTGATACACACACACACACACACACAAACACACATGTACACACTGGAATATTGCTCAGCCATAAAACAAGAATGAAATCTTGCCATTTGAGACAACGTGGATGGACCTACAGGGTATTAGGCTAATTACTCTTTAGGTGAAATAAGTCAGACAAAGAAAGACACATACAGTATTATTTCAGTTACATGCGTAATCTATAAAACAAAACAAAACAAAAAAACTAAACTAAACAGAAACAGACTCAGATACAGAGAACAAATTCATGGTTGTCAAGGAAGAGGAGGTAGGTGTGAGCAAATAAGGTAAAAAGGAATAAGAGGTACGAACTTTCAGTTATAAAGTAAATCGGTCGTGGGGATATAATACGCAGCATGATGAATATACTCAATAATATTGTAATAACTTTGTATGGTTATAGATGGTTACTAGACTTATGGTAGTGATCACTTTGTTAGGTAAATAACTATGTTGAACAACTATATTGTACACTTGAAAATAATGTAATATTGTATGTTAACTATATTGTAATTTAAAAATATTAAAGGAATAAAAATTATAAAATATGTGAAAAAAATTTTTTTAATCGAGATGTAGTGATCATACTTTTCATATAAGATTATGCTAATCTTACCTCTAATTAAAATTTCTATTTTGTCATCATTATGCTATTAAAGCCTGTTTCTCCTTTGGTCATTTATGTTTTCCTTCTTTCCTCCTCTTTTCTTTTTGCTGTTTTTGTCTATACATTGCTATCAATTTTCAGCTGTAAATTGTTGCATTTAACCCATCTTTCTAGCCTGCTGATATCTTTTTGAATGCTTAATTCAAAATATCCAGAATATCTGTTACTATTTCCAACTCTATGTCTGAGCAAATTTAATAAAAATGTTATCAAAGTTTGTATCCAATTCATAGAGACATAGGAAAGAAGAGAGTCAGGGGAAAATCAAAGAACATGTCAAAATGATGAACCTGAGCCTTGTTAATGCTCTTTGGTTATATTCATTCACCTGTTTTGCCATGCTGTGCACATTTCTTCATTTTACGCAATAGGATGTATGAGTGTCTGTCAAATGGCTTGCTGAAAATCATTTTTACTTTGTATGCAGCATTTCTCTGAGTTTATAGTCTCATAACCATATCAAAAAAGACAATTGAACTAGCCTAGTGTGACTTATTTAATGAATTTATATTAGTTCCTCATCATCACCATTCTCCTTTATAGGAATTCCAACACTGTTCTTTTATTAATAGGCTCTGGAAAATTATTCAAAACTGGCATCAATATCCCTGGTATGCAGAATATACTTCTATTTGGCCTCAAAACTTGTATTCTTTGACCATCTAATTTTTCCTACACGTTTCTACTCATTTTTATTGGTAATGATTCTGCATTTTATCTGTCATATCTTTTTAGTGCCTCAGAATTTAATTCATGTAGTGTAGAATATGAAAAATAATATAGTTGCCTTACAATTTCTCCTCTTTGTTTGGATTTAAATTTCGTCTTAATAATAATAAGTACTAAATTTTCTATTCCAGTATGACTCTTTTCTTCAACAAGGAAAATAATGGCATAGCAGGAGCAGAGGAAACTTTTTTTCCTTCAGTGTCTTCAGTAGCATTATCACATATTTCTTAATGAATGAACTGACAGATTTCTGACTCCTCTTCCTCTGAGCATAATTTAAATCATCTTTTCTTATCCTTTGTTAGTTTTCTTTTATTCCCATAGATGCCACTTCAATATGTGGGATGTGACTAATTCTTCATTATATTTTCAGGTTTTCTTATACAAAAATTTAAATCTGAGCTTAATTTTTTTTTGGTAAAATCACATCAAGTATTTGTTTATAATTTATACCTTGCTTTTTTCTTTCAAGTATTTAAGGTAACTATATTTCAATAACTTCCAAAATTCTTCCTCAATGGAATCATTAATGATTACACTATCAAGAATTATTTTCTTCAAAAACTTCCCATATTGTTCTAGCATGTTATCATTCAAAGACACAGCAGGGATTAAAAAGCTTTTCTAAAATTTGGAGGTATGATTTTGTGTGTATCCATCCGTTGCTTGTAACCACTCTCTGACAACATATCCAAATTCCTCAAAAAATATAATGTCATTAAGTTTTTTTCCTCTTAGTCCACACCTAGAACCTCATGGGGAGTTCTCTACGACCAGCTGAAAACAGAAAAAATATCAACCTTATTTTATATACATGTTTCTATTATAGTGGCACATGCTAGAAATGGACCACCACAGCATTGCAGTCTGACTTAGGCCAGAAAGATATTGGGGATGTTAAATCCCCTCTGTGGGCAGAATATCAAGGAGGACATCTGTTTGTTGACTTACTGGCAGAAGAGATGGCCAGAAGTACACATTTACACAGTTAATGATATGACTGGATCATCAGGAACACAGGACAAGACTGGCACTAAGAAATCTGGGAAGAAATATGTGATTGGACAATCAAAATGTGCCCTCAGGGTAAAGACATGTGTTTCCTATTCAAATGATCCCAAAAGGCAACCACTGCAAAGGAGGCTGTTAATAATAAATTATCCAAGACCACCTGTTCTGTGAAAGCCTGTGAGCTGTCTTTAGTGCCTGCTCATAGAGCTATAGGACAATGGTAAGAGCGATGTAAGTAAAGCATTTGCTCAACAATGTGGACTTCCATTTACCACAGCTGATCACTGCCATGAACATGTTCATTGCCGTGACCAGAGCTCCAAAATGAAGGTCTAATGTTAATTTTCCCTGAGGAAACAATCCAGTGACCTGATCTTAGGTACATTTTATTGAACTCCTTCCATTATGGAAGGACACAGAAACATATGTGCTTTTCTCACCTACTCTTGATACTTTTGACAACACCGCCATTTGTGGATCTTTTGTTCTGTTCGTTATCATGGCGTTCAGTTATTTAGCTATTGGTACAGTAATTCTGTGTAAGAGACAGAATGGCTTAGAACAACAATTTTTCATTCTCTCATCAGTTGCGGTTTAGTTGATCTAAACTGAGCTTAGACGGACTCGATTTCAACCTGGTTGGGTCCAGGTCTGTATTACACGTCTCTCATTGCCTTTTGATCAAACCTTATAACATTATAAAACTACAAATTTTACATACACAACAAATGTCAAACTTATTTCACAGCAGAAGATGTGAGGCAATGGGTGCATTTCCACAGAATTCATAGATTTTATTATGGGTGCCCATATTTCAGACCAGTTGGAAATCTACAATAAATAATGGATAGATGTATGATCATTAAAATCATTAGAAGAAAAAGTGACATACAATTTATAACAAAGTCATCGGGCTAATATACTGATCAATTCTTCTTTGTAAACAAAAATAATTATTTATTTTTCTCTGTGCCTCATAATGTAATGCAATAGGAAAAACATAGCATCACTGATTAAGTAGTATTTTTGCTATATGCGTGTTTGCTTAAGTTTTGAATCTAAGTCTAATAAAACCTCTATATCTACCAGTTTATAGGAAAGAAGAGGAATAGGATCAAGTCAAATAACACCATAAGAAAAAAATTAGTTGTAATCATAATGAGGAAAACAGTATAAGAAAATAATCTGGTTTCTTCAGGAAATAAAAGGTATTTAAAAAAGATAAAGTATTAAACCAATAGAAATCATGTGCCCACATGAATATTATCTTCTCCTCTTTGATTTGAAATGTCACTTTTGTCACATGTGAGATGCCATATATACTTCCATTTAGTCAGTTTTCCTGGTTATTCCTGTTTAATTTTATAACTCCTGTTTTGTTTTGTTATGTTTTTTTTTCTTTTAAAGCAACTTGTGTTCCAGAAAAAAAAATATCTTTGCTTCTTTTATGGGAGTCACATTAAATGTGCATAGTAATTAAAAGAGAACAACAGTTTTTAAAGAGGATCATTCTTCTCATACAAGAACAGCTGTCTTTTCATTTGATAAAATTAATTTTCAGAAACATTTTAAAATTTTAATGATAAATTTTTACAATTGTTTATTTTTATATATTTTATATTTTACATACTATTGTAAGTGTTGGTCTCATTTCCATCATCTGTTTATTAGTATATATCAAAGTTTCTCAACTTTGGCATTACAGTAATCCCTCCTTATTGGCAGTTTTGCTTCCCTTGGTTTTAGTTACTCAAGGTCAAGCTCAATCCAAAAATTTTAATTTATCTAACCATGATCGTCATCTGCTCCTGACATCCAACTATCGCCATCATTAAGGCTTGATGATCCTGGATCACCCAAAGCAGATGATTTTCCTTCTAAGATGTGGTCAGAAGGTCAATAGCAGCCTAATGCTAGGTCACAATTATTCACCTCACTTCATTTCATCACGTCAGCATTTTATTATCTAACATCAACAATCCCAAGAAGAGTGAGCACAGTACAATAGCTATTTTTAGAGAGACTACAGTCATATAACTTTTATTACAGTACATTGTTATAGTTGCTCTATTTTATTATTAATTATTATTGTTAATATCTTATTGTACCTAATTTCTAATTAATCGTAGGTATGTGTGTGTAGGAAAAAACATATTATATATAGGGTTTGGTACTATCCGAGGTTTCAAGCATTGACTGGGGTCTTGGAATGTATTCACCATGATGAAGGGAGGACTACTGTATTGCTGTTTTGGCCCAGATATACTTCATTGTTGGGGAAGTCAGGACCATCCTATTCTTCGTAGAATGTGAAGCAGCAGCATTCCTGAATACTGTTTACTAGGTGCCAATAGCATCCTCGACTTTACTTCTACCCCTGTGACAATCTAAAATGTTTCCAGACAATGTTAAATGTCCTCCTGATAATGGGGGAGGAGAGTGAGGGGGGCAAAATTACATCCTACTGTGAACCACTGGTATATACGAACATGATGGATTTTTTATGTTAATTTTATCCTGCTACCTTACTAAGTAATCTTATAATACAGTCTTTTTTTTATTGATACTATTGGGATTTTCAACTGCAAATAGTTCTTATGCCTCTAACTGTTCTATCTTACTTCAGAGTGTAAAATAATGTTAAAAAAAAAAAACAGGATATAACAAGTTTGTCTTCCTCCTGACTTTATCTAAAATTATTTTATTTTTGCTTTATTAAGAAAGATGTTTTTCAAATATATATGAGAGAAATAACAAATATTCACTGACCAACTTGTACTATTTTTCATCATAGATTAAACAAAGCTTAGTTGTTTAGTTTTGTCAAATGCTTTTTAAGCCTCTATAGAGATAATGCATTTTTTTCTCCATTCTTCTGCTACTCTAATAAACTGAGCTGTTGACTATCCTAACATTAACAACTTTTTATTTCTAGAATAAATTCAGTTGGTCACCTTATATTATTTTTAATGTGGTACTGGATTTTCTTGTTACTATTTTGGAACATTTGTATGGTAATTAATACATACCTTGAGTTGTAATTTATTTTTATTATATAATCTTAATCGGGCATAAGTTTCAATGTTATGCTATTTGATGAAAAAAAATTGAACATTTTTCTTTTTACTAGTTTAAGATTAGAAACAGTTTAAGTAAGGTTAGAGAATCTGATCTTTGAAAGTTTCTGGAACTATACTCAGAAACTGTATCTTCTGATACTTTGTAATAGGTGAGGGAGGTAGTTCTTTTAAATATTTCTTTAGTGAAAATTGGCCTTTTTAAAGTTTTATGCTAATATAATTTGCTAGAAATTTTCCTTCTCAATTAGGTATTATTTTATTTTGGCTTTATTAAGAAAGATGCTATTTTTCAAATAAATGTGATAGAGAATAAATATTCGTTGACCAACTTGTACTTTTTTTCATCATAGATAATGTCTAGTTTTCTAGAATTGGTTAAGTAAAGGTTATTTGTTAATGTAATGTTTACTTTTTCAGAGCATGTAATTTTTACAGATTATTATTCTATCTTTATTTCAACCTGTGTTTTAAACAGAGTTGTGTATGTGTGTGTTTGCTGGATATACATATTTCAAAAAATCCTTTTGCTTAATTTTCTTAAACATCCTTTGGGTAAGATTAAATCCCTTTTATAATAAATCTTCTATAATAAGTTATTCTGGAATTGCTCGATATTCACCAAGTTACTTCATGTCAAAAATAGTTTTTCTATAGTCCTAATATTGTATTTTTTAATTTGTATGAGGAGAAAATCTTTGGATCAAACTTCTTTTTCTTGAGATTTTAAAAAAAATATTGCTCTTAAGTTGTACATTTTAAAGTATGCTATTAAGTCATTTTGTAACAATTTTTTTTTTCCTTTCTTTGATGTTTTGCCTGGATGCCTAAAGGAACTTTTTTTTTAATGTTGAAGTTTAATAGTTGAAAAGGTCATGTCTCCGAGTTGATCTTTCTAGATTCATTTTCCTAATTAAGACCTAGGTTCTTTGAAAATGCAGTTCCATATTTTCTTTGATTTCTGAAAATTTGTTTTCAATTTATTTAATATTAAATATAAGTTCTATTATTTTACATAGTGGTTGTTTCTACTTCTCAGAAGATCCAATTATATTTATGTTGGAAATTTTTTATTTTCTTTATCACTTTATTTCTACTATTTAATTATTTATTTTCCTCTTTAATTTTTGGATCTCTTTATTCAGTCCCATGAGTTCTTCACTGAACTCTCAGTAGATATATTCAAACTGCAATTTGTTTTTATTTCCTGAAATTTTTTTTCTTTATTCTTCAGTATACTTCCTGAAATTTATTAGGTCATATTTAGAACACTTTTTCATTTTTAAAGTTAATAAATCGAAAAAGGTAAATAAACTAAATAAGTATAACCCATTGTACCAAAATCATAGTATAAATCTTCCAAACAACCATGAGGTGAAAAAATTAAACACAGATTATATCATGAAATTTAGTAAACAAAAGACTATACTCAAATATCAATTCTGAAATATTTATAAAACCAGGACAAAATCACTAACCACTAATTTTGATCACAGTGTAACTTTCAGAAAAATATGAATTCAGGGATTAACATTTAAAATAATAAAAAAAATTTAAAACCACAAAGGACACAAATGCTGTAAATCTTTCTTCACCAAATAAAAATGCATCAAAATTTATAAAGCTAAAATAGAAGGAAGTGCAAGGGAAATTCAGCATAAAGTCTGTAACAGAAAAATATAGCTGACTGCCATAAATTCAGAAAATAAACACTGCTTCCAAATAATATAATGAATTGTTCTAGTAAATAATATAGATCACTCTTAAAATTTTGATGACAGAGATTAAACAGTTTTAGGTGCCATAAAATATTTATAAAAATTGACTGGAAGCAAACCTCAATAAATCTCTTAATGCAGAAATATTCCAGTACTTATCATAATGCTGATATAGCAAAAACTGTGGGCATCCTCCCCAAGACCAACACCAGAGGAATTAAAGACTGAAACACCAAGAGAGGCAAAATCCTGGGGGAAAACATCTGTCTTTTGAACAGATCTGCCTTAGCGGTAGTGGCTTTAGCTGTGTCAAGAGGTGGACAGGAACCATTGTAATGAAGTAAAAAAGGATTTTATGACATCACTTCTCATATCTAACCGTATATTACCTTGGAACTGTCAGTCCCTGATCCAATACCTATGGCAAATCAGACCTGTATTTGGGGATAAAATAACAACTGGTTAGGTAAATTGCTAGAAAAAGAATGTGGGTAAGGATTAACTAACCTGTGGAATCTGCTTTCCAAACACTAATTTTCAGATTCCTAGGACTGGTGAAGTACATTCCAAGGAATATTTCCCAAGTCTGCTTCTCCCTCGAGGTAGAGGGTAATGCCTTGAAGTGACAACTTATTTCCTTGGTTTAAGAATTGTGCTATTCTCAAGTCTGTAGATTTTCATTGTAAGACTCATTACAACTTATTTTGAATTCACTAAGGCTGACTCAAATAGAGGTCTGATGTTGGTACATTTCTCATACACATTTCCCAATATCCTCAATGGAAATATAAACTCATAGGTCAAACTAATCTGAATCTGAGTGGTTCAATGATTTCAAATAAATAATAAATAAATAAATAAATAAATAAGCCAATCAATCAATCAATCATGCCACCAAAAGCAGAGATACTAGAATAGATGAATCAAAGATGTAAAATAACATACTAAAGTTTATGAAACAATATTAGCAAAATAAAAAAGCAACAAAAAGGAAATAAGAAAAAAAGTAATACAATATAATATTTGAAGCAAAGAATATAACAGATGGTGCCACTTTTTCCCTAGATGGTATTTGTAACTCAGCCACAAGAAAATGTTGACTCAGCAATCAGCTGAAACTAATGGTTTTGTATAAACTTCTAGGTTTCTGGTGTCCAAGAATACTTCACACAACAGCAAAACTGCAGTACAAATCTTAAATTTTAGGCATTTCCAAATCTCCTGAGTTATTTTCCTTTCTTTTAGAAATAAAACAGAAAAAAACTTTTAGAAACAAAAGTTTTTATACATCCCCCTGGAACTTCAAGGTTCATACAAGAATGTGAGGTCCAAACAGTCCTTTCAGTGCAATAGCAGGATTTTGGAGGACCACATATATTTTATTGACTGTCTTCTTCCAAATTCCTCCAATACATCAGCTTTATATGCACACATTGCACAGGTTGTAGTGCTTGGATTATTAATTTATTGGGTTAACAAGTGGAGTAAATTACAGAATGAATACAACTGAGAAATAAATCAGTCCACTGTTAAAGCGGATTTAAAAACTAATTTCAGAGAAAGAACAGAATAAATATATAGTAAATACAACAGAAATAAGAATATAGCAGAAATACTAAGCATTAAGTAATAGAAATCCTAGGAAGAAAAAATAAAAACTAGAGATAGTTGAAAAAATAATAGAGAGAAATTTCTCAGATTACCAAATAAGACTAAAAGTACCCATAGAAAGCAAAGGGAGAAATAAGAAAAACCACAATTTATATTAAAATTTGAGATTGTCAAAGACAAATAGAAAATTTGAAAAGCTTTCACAGAGAAAAAACAGACTGTGTACAGAATGATAATGTATTTTTCTATTTAACATTAGTTGCAAGAAGATGAATGAATAGTACTTTTCAAAATATAGAAGGAAAATATCTTTGAATGGAAATTTTATAACAGCCAAACTATAATTCAAATATGAGATCATGATGAATATGTTTCAGAAATACAGAAATATAAGCTTCAGTAATTTTGCATAGAAATATCTTCATGAAAAAGAATTTTGAATAAAGTACTTAAAACTTATTTAGAGAAAAGTACATTTGAAGATTGAATGCTTTAGGAAACTGGTTTTGTCTTTAAAAAGAAAAATAAAAAAATACTAAGACAACCCGAAAAGACAAAAGTGCAAATGAAATATATCCATAATAAACAAGAGTTTAAGTTTCAGACAGCCACCAAAATGGTGTCAAGGGAAAATATGAAGCATGGATATTAAAGATATAAAATGTTATGATATTAAACAAGAAATAGAAGTCATATATATACATTTATGTACTATATAAATGCATAGATATACATATATATATTTAAATTTATAGTTATATCTTTTAAACAGAAAGCCAACATGTTTTTTTCAAGTTCTGCCAAACACTCAAGAAATCATCTCAATATTTTACAAAGTCTTCTAGAAAACAGAAGAGAGAAAACATGCCCTAATTCATTATATGAAACCAGTCTAATCCTGAAAATAAAACCAGAAAAATATGTTGGCTCTGTGTGAAAGGTTGCCTACTGTGGAAGGAAACTCTGAGGACAGCCACAGGATGAAGGGAAATCTCAAGAACCCGGTATCACCAACTGTAGGAAGCAGAGAATAACGTACTGCTATGCTCCTGCTGCTGAGGTGTGTGGGACCATATGAACAAGTGCAATTTGTGAAAGAGCTAATAGTTGTGAGCTTGGCATAAAATATGACATGGCCTCTATGCCCATTAGCTAAGATAAGAATATAAATAGAAAAAGCATGGAAAATAATGGACATCTCTTCCTCTAGTCCAAACCCTATTGAGAAGAAAACAAAAAGATCCCAGACAGCAGCAAAATGAAAAGGCCAAACAGCAAAGCACACACCTTATTCGTAGTCCCAAGAAAAAGTTTTAAGCCAAGGTCAGAACTAAAATTGGGAGAAAAATCTATGTAGAATTGGATATAAAATATATGTTTTCAATTGAATGAGACTGGATTTTTAATGATGAAATAGGGGAATAAATTTTCTCTCATTGACAAAATTATCTAAAATATTAGGGAAAAAGAAGTTTCAATCTTAGCATGTCTGAAAACTACTGGAAGACAACTTTACTTCAGTTATTTATACTTAGCATTATGACTTTTATGGTAGAGAGAAGCTGTGGATTGCCATTAATAATTCAGGATAAGTGCTTTTCCTTTGTTCGTGGCAAAAATTTCTGGTAACTCTCTTCCTTGTGTTCTTTTAACTTTTTGTTAACACAAAATATAATATTAATATTAAACTTGATAAAGTCTATCTATATTTTTACATTAATTCAATTCCAGTGTTTACTGGGCAAATAAAATTAACAAATAAATTAATGAAAACTCGTAGCATACTAACATAAGCAACAGTTTATGGTAAACATTATAAATAGTATTTTTCAAATGAATAGTATTTTTCTACTATTAGTAGTAAAATAATATTTTTCTAAATGCTACTGGAAGGCAGCATTTGAGGTAGACATTAGGGGACAGTATTTGGTGGGAATCTTTGAGAAAAGTGTTGGAGGACAAAAAGAGTTGAGGGGGCACTCGACTCAGTCAGGGATAGGAGGCAGGGAAAGACGGAGCACTGCAATAGTTATCACCACCCAGACACTTCACAAATAAGAAAACTGAATCAATTCAAATAATTATCTGAGTTCACACAGCTAGCAAATTTTAATAACTCCTAACCAAACTATTTTTGACAATAAATATTTGTAAGTGTAAAGGGGTTTCATTTAGTTGTATATAATCTACTGTATACTAATGTTGAGCTGACATAGGTACACATTGTTATGTAGAAGTTGTTTCTTTAATTGTTTGTTTTTTCCAATTTGCAATTCATCCCTAATTAATAGCTAGAGAATTCCTTATCTAGCATGGATCTGTTATGATAGAATATATATCTTCAATATTAGTTTGTATTATGAAATATATCATATATACAAAACAGTATTTAAGTGTGTATGAGTGTGTGTGTGTGTGTGTGTGTGTGTGTGTGTGTGTGTCTGTGTGTATGGTTTAATAAATAATGGTAGAATCTCCCACACATTCAATACCGAGCTTAAGAGAAAACATTAAAATCAGATTTATAATTAACTATTTGCATGTGCTCTCCCACTGGTCTGTGGGTTTATAAAAGGCAGGAAAGGCTCATTATTCATAATCTCTGCTTTTAAAATAGATATAACATCATTTATGTTTAATAAATATTCCTTGATTACAAAGTATACATGGATATAGCTGTATATAAGATATTTAACAAAACCTAAAATTTTTAGGTTTTCATTCAGGTCTATTCTCTTTTGTTCAACTAGCTATGTAAAAATAACTTTCTACTGCATACAGCAATAGTTTGAGTGTTGGTGAAGATCTAAATGGATTTTGCTTTAGAAGCAAAGCTAAAACCCTATGTATACTACAAGTTTTACGATTTTATAACTGTTATAGCTGCTATTGTTCTCTTTGTCATTTTATGCATAAAATGATATCTTCACGTTCTTTCTGTAAAGACCACGATAAAGTATCCTGAGGTTTTTATGTGAGGCATGGAAAGTCAATGTATGCAAAGAAACAGTAATATGAGCTAATGACATACTTCTGGAAAAATAACCTGATATAAGGAATAACAGGTAGATATTTTGAGTTCAGCTCCATACATGTTATCTGATCTTGTAAAATTATTAACAAAATGGTCTCTTTATTATTTTTCCTTTAATTGGTCTTTATTCTTTCATTATTTCATTATTTGTCATCTATAATAATTGTATTACTTTATAATATATGTAATTTATGAATATGTTTTCTTATGCATGTATGCCTAGTTTCGTTAGCAGATAGGCTCCAAATATCAGAGAAGCAGCTGAAGACCTCCTGTATAACGAAGGTGGGATTATGGTTCCATTTTAATGTTTATATTCACTGATAACAACATCATTCGCACAATGGGGGAGAAAAAATGGCTGACAGTACTAAACTGCCTTCACTAAAGAATGCTGATGGATGCATTTTTGGAAACCTGGGGCAAGTTTCATGATTAAAAAGAAGGGGAAAAAAAGCACTCATATTTCCACAGGCAATTTAAAAAATATCTTTTGGAATAAATTTAATGGTGTATCACCACAGCATTTCACAACATATCTTAAGAGCTATCAGATCTCTCTTTGTGCAAAATTCATCTGAGAGTTAATTCCTCATGCTTAATAGCTGAAAGCTATCATTACTAAAAGGTTGGTAATGAAGAGGGAGTCACTGTGTTATATGAATAAATCCATCAATTCATAAAATTATCTCAAAATCCATGGATATTCATATATGGACTTTGGCAGCAAAGCATTGCATAAATATTCAATGCATTATGTTAGATATTTATGTTTATAAATATACATTACATATTTAATGAAATGAGTAGGAATATCAAAAGATCTATTAACATCTTCATTCCTTCTAATAAAAACAAAATACAAATGTGTTACAGGAATTAACTGACTTACATGAATCTCATTTTTTGAGACTAAAGCTGGAAAATAATGTTTATATTTAGATACATATGCAACATATTAAAAAGGCTGAACATTCTCTATGTGAAACAAAATTCCAGCAGACAATAAACAATTCAAGAAAAGAGTCTACTGGCTGAAACTTAATAATCTTGTCAAAGAAATAACCAGAACAGGGATAGCAATTATTTCATAGCATAAAGGCCTTGTTGCCGATCTCCTGACTCATTTCATTGGCATAAAGCAGTAATTGGGCCTGCAATTCTCTCTCCCTTCCCCCGATCTTTCCTAATTGTCTCTGATTCCTGGACTAGAAGCATGCTGTTCAGCTCCATGTGAAGGATCTGGCTTCTGCAGGCTCATCACCCAGCCCTGAGGCGATTACATGGAAATTGGTTATGGTTTGTTTTTCTGAAGTTCTGACTTATGCTTTCTAGGTTTCAGATCAAGATTGTGAGGTTTGCAGCTTGTTCTCATAGGTTCCAGCCTGCTCATGATGCTTTGTACTTCAGCATTAGAGATGGAAACTGCCTCCTTGCAGGGACTGCTTATTAAGCCCCACAATGCTTTATCTAACTCCCTATACTCAGTCTATCGTCTATCTGTCTGTCTTTCTATCTGTCTATCTATCTATCTATCTATCTATCTATCTATCTATCTATCTATCTATCTATCATCTATCCATCCACTCAACCATCCATCCATCCATCTATCCATCCATCCATCATCAATTTATCATCTATCTCTCTCCTACTAGTTCTGCTTCTTTGATTGGACACTGACTGGCATATATCACTAATTCTGGAAAATGAAAAATTTCCATGATTATTTGTTAACCCCGTTAGCCGAGTCGCCTTCAAGTCATAAAACATAAAAGTTCCTTACCATTTGCAGTTCTCTAATGTTAATCATCTTACATAACCACGGTACATCTGTGAACACCAAGAAATTAATATCAATGCATTTACTATTCACTAAACTACAGACTTTATTTAGCTGCTTCCAAATTTTCCACTATTTTTGTGTCCCAAAAGACAATCCAGGATATCACATTACTTTCAGTCATCATATTTCCTTTGTCCCTCTAATTTCCAATGGTTTCTCTCATAATTTGGTTTTCTCCCTCTTTTAAATGTATTTCTTTAGAGCAACCCTCGATTTAGGTTTGATTTTCTTTTTTTCTTTTCATGCTGAGATTGGACTTATGGTGTTCAAGAATACCACAGACCTAAAATTCCCTTATCATCGTGTCATATAAGGGGTATATTATATCAACACAATATCAACAAAATTTATCACTTGTTATGGTAGTATCTGCCAGATGTTTCTACTGTGAAGTTACTATCTTTTCTTTCCATGGCTAATGAGATGTTTTTATGTTTTTCATAATTAGATGCAATTCTGCAATAAAGACATTAAAAAATGTAGGTTCAAATAAAACTAAATTAAAAAATGTAAACATAAAGACTTTCTCCAAAGTAACTGTATACCTGATCAATATTAAAAGGGAGAGAAACCAAACAAGGATGGTTGGTAAAAGGAGTAAGAAAAAAAAAAAATAGAAAAGGGAAGGAAGGAAGGGAAGGAGGAATGAAGAGAAATAAACGAAAAAATAAAAGGCCCATCACGGTTTACAATAATGTACCCAATAGCAAACATGTATTACAATTATTGAGACAGACAATGATTTTGCGGACATTAATTTATGACCTATTCTTTAACAGCTGTCTAGATAGTAAAATAAACATATATAAGTTATATGACCTCAAGAAATTCATAGACTAAGAAATTATCTGTAAATATCATGAAAATCACCCTAGAAGATGGCCAAATGACTTTCATTTTTTCTCCTCTCCAAATTATACACACACATTGCACCACACACACAATGCTCCACACATACAATGCTCACATCCATACACAGTGAATGTTGTTAATATACAGATGTCTCTGAAGAGGTGAAGTCAGGATTCCTGTGGTGAATACTATGGTCTGTCATCCAAATCCCCACTTTTTAGAAACTAAGCATTTGTTTCCCTACCTGCCTGCTGGAAATGTTGCTTTCTGACAACTCACAAGTCCCTCCCTAAACACTGCCTTTTCCCAAAATGATAACTCTCCTTGAAGGTAGCCTGCAGCCAATGATCACATACGGCCAGAATAATCATTAGGTGGCTTTTCCATGAGGAATCTTCAAGGAATTTTATTTTCTAATGTGATAAATAATGGGCTGGTGAGATGGGCACCAACATCCTTGAAAAGCTCAGTGGTAGCTTTTATTTGTTGGCCAGGGTTCTTGGTGAGTGTTACTATTATAAAACTGGGGTCCCTGTTAACATTAGTGATGATGGGGATCCCAACATAATAGAGACTAGGTGGCAGGTCTCATGGATAAGAAAAAAACTAGATAGAATTATGATAATTAATGGAAAACTTGGAGTGGAAGCTAATGGAGTCTGATCAGCAGAGAACTATGGAGATGTTTAATAGAGCATGGGACTCTAAGGAGAATTTCGGTGAACAACTAAAAAGGGAATTGCTCAATCTATACAACCAAAAGAAATCGGGGAAAAATTATCAGAAGTGAGGTTGTTGCTAATTAATGGCTCATCCCTGAATTGTTGTTGGGCAAATGAAGCTACCTCAACTCCTTGGAACAGCTCACATCCAACGGCTACTGGAAACAATAGAACAAAGGCTTGATTTCTTTGCCTTAAGTTGGGACTTCTGAAAGACTTCAGCCAAAGTTTCTCCTGTTTCTTCTTTCTTCCTTTGGTCAATCTAGCTTCTCTCACTCCTTATTGGTGGTGCGGTGTGGTGTGGTGTGGTGTGGTGTGGTGTGGTGTGGTTTAATTTGATAGCATTCCTCCAATAACTACCTGCCCGCAAATCTCCACCTCAGCATCTATCTGGGGAACATGACCTCTGCCCTCAGACCCTTTGTCTCCGTGTCAGAATAAGAAACTATCAGGATCATGAGCATTTCTCTAATAACACATACACATGTACCCTGCAATTAACTCCATATTTTACCATGTTCTTGTTGAGACTATCGATCCTGATCCTATCTTCTTGATAGTTGTATTTTGTGGCATAATTTAATTTTTTTTAAATTTTAATTTACAACTCGTTGGCATTAACTCCATTCATTATGCTTTACCTCATCATCATTATCTAGTGCCACAGCATTTTCATCACCTCAAAGAGGAACCCTGTACTAATTAAGCAGTCACTCCCCTTTCTACATTTCCCCCACATCCCGACAGCCACAAATCTGCCGCCTTGTCTGTATTTATTTACCTAGTCTGAATTTTTCATACAAGTGGAATCATACAAACATGTAGCCTTTTATGCTGGGCTTCTTTCACTGCTACAGTGTTTTCAAAGTTTATCCATGTTGAAGCATGTATCAATATCTCATTCCTCTTACGATTGAATAATACCCTATTATATAAATATATCACATTTCATTTAACCATTCATCTGTTGATGGCCATTTGTGTTGTTTCCACATTATGTTTCCTTTTTAAATTTTTTTTTTAAAGTATATATCTAAAATATACAACATGATATTTATATATAGTGAAATGATTACTACAGCCAAGCTCTGGTTCCCAGGTCTGGCTGTGATCCAGGCTCGGGGCTAGGGATAGGACTCGGGATTTAAAATGTTATATTAATGTGGTAAGGCGCCTGTGCCTAACTTATGT
Source organism: Pteropus alecto (assembly GCF_000325575.1). NCBI lineage: Eukaryota > Metazoa > Chordata > Mammalia > Chiroptera > Pteropodidae > Pteropus > Pteropus alecto. The sequence goes on along the minus strand of NW_006432227.1, from coordinate 2,406,818 downwards.
AAGTATGACTCGGCTTATTGTTTATCACGCATGTATGGCGGAACGCCACTATTTTTCTCTGACATATATAAAGCCCATGCGTTCCCCTAGCACAAAAGCGCCCGCTCCCCGCAATAAAGTTGGTGCCTGCAGTTTCATTCTCATGTCAGCTCCTTGTGCATTCTCTCAATTGGGCGTCTCACTTTCTTGATCAGCTCGGCACTGACACAAGCTAATCAACGTATTCATCTCTTACATTATTATTCTTTTTTTATTGAGGCATATTTTTTTTTTTTAAAAGGGAAAAGTAATAGCTCTAGGTTCCTATCCAAATTGAGATTTGGATAGAAACAAATTTTCCAGGGCAAAGCAATCATAGGAAGACTCTGCCCATACAAGAAATGTGTTACTCTTATGCTTCCTTTATTGTAATTTTTCAGAAATTTCCTCTTTCACTGACAGCTTCAGGACATGGGACAAAAGGAGTTGGCTCACTGTCAAATATTACCTCTTTCTAGTTGCTATTGTCCTAGGAGGGTAAAAAAGATTTTTTATAAAAACCTTGATTTAAAAAAATTTAAATCTTTTATACTTCTCATGACCTAGTACATATGGATTTCAAAATCAATTCCTTTTAGAGAATGTACTTTACAAATAAAAAAAGCATTTCGAATGACCCCTCTTAACTCATTCATGTTGCAATGTAAGAATGAATTATTATTTGAAAGCATCAGTTCTATAGTTCTGCTTTTGGCCTACTTAACTCCAGTATTCCATTTAGATTGTTGTTTGTCCTCAGCCTTTTCAGTAGCATTTTATTTGCATTTTAGCAACATTTTACTAACTTTCTAACAGTATTTCTTCAGTATTTGTCTTTTTTTATTTTCCAAGCCATGTTCTTTCTGATTCTTTTGATGTTAGAGAAATAAAGGCTATGTGCAGGAGGATCACTGAAGTTTTATAATGCAGACTCCAGCAAAACAGAAACTAAGATTAGGAAAGGTAAGCACACATACACGCAGAGTCGCTTGAGGCCAATAAATTATGACCACACTGCAGCCAGTATCATTTAAGTACTCTTTAGATTCTGATGATAAAGCGCTAGCTTTTCACCGTGCTGACAACTGCAAACCCCTGTGGCCCTCCGTTTCTGTCTTTTCTATCTATTTGTTATCTAGTATATGGAATTTAACAGCACACAAAGTATCTTTCTAAGTAGACCTTTATAAAAGACATGGAACAAAGCTAGTAAGTGCTTATGTCTTGTCAGGTAAAGAAATTTTTTCATCCATCTAAGTACCATCTCCTCGTTGCAGAGAGAAAAAACATGTAAAATTACTGGATTGTCAATGAATATCTCTGTTTTATTATCTGTTATTACAGAGGAGAAAGAAAAAATTCTTGAACTCGAATATTGAAAAGTAAAAGATTCCATATATAATTTCAGAATGTTTATATATTTTTTTTTCTGGTTGTCACTACTTGGAAAAATATCTTTATGTCTAAAGGATAAAGAAGAATTGTGTTTTCGTTTAAAATTTTTTTTTCAAGAATTGTGTTTTAGTTTTAAAAATTAGGCTTGAAATTAAATATATGTACATTCCTTTTTAATTATGGATTCAGTATTCAAATTAAGAATTATAGGAGAATTAGTATAGCAATAGATTAAAACAAAAGTTTTAGTGGCCAATTAAACTGCCTTGTTTTGCCAGAATTAAGATATTTAATTGTTGGTCAATAAAATATGTCAGCTGTGAATATATTTATAATTCTGAATCAAAACATTAGGTAAAACATCTGCCTCATGTTGTAATACGGATAACTATCAGAGAAACAAAATAGGCATATAATATTTTCCTTTTCATATGAATGTAATGTTCCAAAGACATCTGATCTGTCAACACAATGAAATAATATATGACACATGCACATAACAATATTAAGTAAATATTACTTATAATTTTGTTAAAGGAACATTTGAACTCACACTAATTTTAAATTTGTCTCCATTATTTATAAAAATGACTAATTTGTATCATGAAATTTTTACTTTAATAATTACTTTTTTATTCTTTTCTCTCATATGCCTCATCTATCCTTACCAAAAAAAAAAACCTATAAAACTACATGACAACTTTTTCTTTCACTATTTTCACATCAGCAGATTTCTTCAGCAATTTTATTTTTTTGGATTTGCCATTGGCATCAGGCAAAGGAAATTGAGATTAAATGTGAAATTTATGGATTTTGATGTGTTTGCATGAAACCAAATTCTTGTAAGTGTATTAATTTAAATATTTCCTTTATTAAAATAATAAGTATCTAAAAAAATTTAATAAGCCATAATATTTTATAGTGCTTAAAGTAGGGAATAGTAGAGGAAGGATAAAAACATGTAGTTAAATACCATGTTCACCTGAAAATTTTCCTTAGGCAAAAACAATCAATGTTAGTAATACTTTCCTCTTTTCCACTTTTCTTGTCTAATCGTTTATCTCAGATCATCTAATTTCTGGTTACTTGAGCATTAGCTATTTTCTTTTTTCCTTTCCTACAGAACATACAATAATCAGTATGTATTCTAGTTATCAATACTGTAAGTAAAGTAAATTTGTGGAAAGTAACCAATTTTTATCATCTCCATTGTTCATTCAAGTTTCTATTGAAAACCTCTTCACTTAAAACCAGGTAATCAACCTATACATTGTCCTAAAACTTTTTTCATTGATGAATCTTTACAGAGCATCCAGTGGAAGTTATAAACTTTTCTCTAAGGGACCATGAAGTCAAAAGTAAATACACATAAAATAATTTGCACATAATTCCAGTGACTTCATAGAATTTATGAACCTATCCAAACACCCACATTAATTAAGGCCAAGCAAAGTATAGTTAAGTAAATTTAAAAATATATTTGGATATCAAAACATATTTAGCTTCTTTTTTCTTAAGGAAAGAACAATCTAATTACATCATCCAGAGCATTACATTAGTTGTAAAGTTTTCTTAAATAATGTAGGATGACTAGATAACAAGAGTATAATTTTATACATAAATAGGAATATCTTCATAATTATAATAAATATTAATGAACAAAATTCTTTAATATAAAGTGCTATATGCCACTTCAAAGAGATATAGTATTTATAAGAATACAAAAATGTTAAAAATAAAAGAACAGACACAATACACTGCACAAACTTTAGATCAAAGGAAGCTGATATACCTATAATAATATTAAACAAATTATAACTTCTAGGCAAAAAGCATTATTAGAATTAAAAAGGAACATGCCTATAATAACAGTGGCAATGCTCTAGGAAGAATAATAACAGTGGTAATCCTCTAGGAAGATAAATTAATTTTAATTTAGTTCATATCAGATTATACATAGGGAAAATGAACAGAAATAAAAGTTTAAATAAACAAATCCATATAAAAGAAAAATGTTTTCACACACACACACACACACACACACACACACACACATATATTTTAATGCCTATAGCACCTGATATTCCTAAGTGGTCTCCCATTAAAGTACTAATCAGGCCCTACCCTGCTTAGCTTCCAAGATCAGATGAGATTGGGCACGTTCAAACACATATTTTTTAGTAAATGATAGTAGAATACCAAATATCAGTAAGTAGTTAGAAAAATTAAACAGCACGAATAGCAAACTTGAAATAACTGGTGTATATAGGGCACCACACCACCAAACAGTAGAATAGGAACGGGAAAATTAGCAAAATTAACTCTATGTTGGGCTACAAAGCAAGTCTTAGAACTTCGAAGGATTTAAATCATAGAGAATGACTTCCAAATAATGAAAAATCAATGATCTGGACATAAATGTTTTAAAGCAACATAAAAATAGCAAATCAAACCAAAAAAAGTTGAAACAATAATAAATCTGAGTAAAAAATAATAAAATAGAAACAAATATATAATCTAGAGGATCAACAAATGAAATGTTAGTGTTTTATAAAAAAGTAAAAAAAAATAATTTTACAAAATTAAAGAAGAAAAAGAAGAGTAGACATAACCAACATTAAGAATAATAAAGGAGATATTACCAAAACTTCTACAAAAATAAGAGCATCTTTTGAACAATTAAATATCAACTAATCTGAATATTTAGGTTAAGTCCCCCAAACTGTAATTCATTAAAGCTGTCAAGAAAAAAATTAAATAAAAAAATTGAATATTATTTTTTAATTAAATTAGATTTGCATTTTTAAAACTACCATATAAATTCTCATGAAATGTTTGCATTCTAGCAAACATTTAAAGAAGAAATTATGTCCATCTTACAAAACTCTTTTGGAGCATTAAAAAAGAGAGACTTCTACAAATTTATTTTATGAGATTACTTTAACCTTGATAACAAACCTAATGAAGACATTACAGGGAAAGAAATTATACACCAATCTTTCTCATAAACACAGATGCAAAATCCCAAACAAAATATTTTGCAAAATAATTAATGTAGTATGAACAAATGAGTTCTGGAAAGATGTGGTAGGCAGAATAATGATTCCTCAAAAATGTTCACAGCCTAATCCCCAGAATCTATAAATATGTTACCTTAAATAGTAAAAGGGACTTTACAGATGTGATTAATTGCAAGATCTTGGAGTTTCAGAAGATTATCCTAAATCATGCAGATAGAGTAAATGTAATCACAAGGGTCCTTATAGTGGGAGGCAGGAGGTTGAGAGTCAATAATAGGAGATATGATGACAGTTGTGAATATGCTACCTTATATGGCAAAGGGACTTTTCAGATGTAATTATGGTTAGGGATTTTGAGATGAGGAGATTTTCCTGGATTATCTGAGTGTTGCCCAATCTCACCATACAGATCCTTTCAAGCAGAGAACTGTCCTTGGCTGGGTCAGACAGATGTGATGCATGAGGAACTCAATTTGCCATTGACAGCTTGAAGATGGAGAAAAGAAGTCAGAAGCCAGGGAATGTGTGTGGTCTCTAGAAGCTAGGAACAATCATTGGACAACAGTTTGTACGAATATGGGAATCTCAGTTCTAGAACCACAAGGAACTGAATTCAGCCAACAACCAGAATAAGCAAGGAAATAGATCTTCCCATAAGGCACTTAGAATGAAACGTAACCTTACAAACACCTCTATTTTAGCCCACTGAGACCTGTATTGAAGCTCTGACCAAGAGAATTGTAAGATAATATTTTTATATTGTTTAAGCTGCTAAATTTGTGACAGCAATAGAAAACTAATACAAAGAGTGAATGTGCTTTAACATTCAATAATTTAACAGTGTAATTCGACAAGAAAAAGAAAGAAAAATCATATAATCAATAAACCAGATGTAGAAAATCATTTATTTGATAAACTGCTCATGACAAAACCCCTTGGCATATTAGAAATTAAAAAAGAATCTTTGTTAATGTGATAAAGGCAATTATTTAAAAAGCTATGTCAAAAAGAAATTCTGAATGGTAAAATGTTAACAATTTTTTCTTAGAAAATTGAAATAAGACAAGGATGTCCACTATTACCATTTTAAATGAAGATAACAGTAGCCAAATAAGAAAGAGAGAGTCAATATGATAGATTGATTATAAATTTCCCCCCATCTTCCACTTGTCTCTGAATATATGATTTTGTAATGGACTTTGCTGCTTCTCCCTTGAATCTGGATAGACTTCATAAATTGTTTTGGTCAATAGAATGTGGCAGAAGTAACAGTGTGACAGTTACTGGGATAGGTCTCAAGAAGTCTTATATGCTTCCACACTCTTGAACTCATAAGAAAACACCTGGGTTAGTCTGCTAGATGATGAGAGACAATGACTAGCAAAGCTGAGAAATACATGGCCAACTGACACCCAACTTATACCCAGCCAGGTAAGAAAGTCCAAACGAGTTGAGCAGAGTCACTTACCTGACCCCTAGCTAACTGCTATTATATGAATGAGCTCAAATAAGAACAGATGAAACATCCAGGTTATCCATAGGCTCATAAGCAATGATTTTTATCAGCTATTTTAAGCCACTCAATTCAGATTGCTTCCATGTTCCACATTATAGTGATAGTGAATAACTTATAGAAAAGACCAAGGTGTCTTCAGAGGAAATATGACATGGATCTAGTCTCAAGTAGATAGTGATTTATGTTCAATCATTTTTTCGTAAGTAATTTATATGTATATATTTAATTCAACAATTTGGTTACTAAGGTTATATATATATTAATACTGTATTTACTAAGATAGTCTCAAAATAACCCTAAATCTAAGCAAGATTTACTGACCACTAATAATGTGACCAAGTAAGAATTGACTTTCTCTGATAGAGTCAGATTTTTTTTTATTAACTGGTTATGATGGAAAGAAAAATTAATTCTTAGTAATTTATCTTGGTAGCCCTGTAATTGTTCTGCTCAAATAGGAATGAAATATCACCACCAAAGTTTATATAACTTCTGGCTGTCTTACTTCTTTTAGATGGATACTTAGAGCTCATGGTCAATATATTGACCAGAAATATTAACAAAATAGTAACTGAATAGTGATGGAGAGATGAGCATGTTAAAAAAAAATGATAAAATAGTTTATGCCATAAAAAAGCAATAATGTAATTAGCACAGATTGTATTTTCGAGTGCAAAAAATAAAAATAAAGAATTTAAGAAATTTGCCTGTATACTCTGTTAGCTAAAATCTGCCAAATTCAGTTTCCTGGAATTGTTCAATGACCATTGTTCTTTTCGACTCTCCACTACTGCATTTATCTTGAAGAAAGCAGGACCAAGAAAATAAGTACTCTATGCCCATCCATCTTGATAACTTAATGCTTTTCTGTGCCTGCAGCATTGTACATTGCCGTTTTGAGCAAAATCCATAGGTCAATCAATCTCTTGCTTGAACCAAAGTGCCAATCTGTCATGTACTGTAATGCACTTTCTCTCTTCTAACCAAATTTTTAGACTCTGAATTTATTTTTCCAGATGATTCTGTCAGTATGTTGCATGACAGAAAACAAGTCCTACCCATGCTTGCATATTGCCTGATAAGTATCACCATGAGCTACTACTTGATAGATGGCCACATAAATGTAAATATATCTTCATTATAAATCTCAGGACCACAGAATCTTTCAAAAAAATCCTAATATGTTATTCACACACAAAAAATAAATTACAAAGCAAAGTTTTTCACATTCTAAAACGAACATATATAATATTTCTTGTCACTATTCCATAACACTAGATGAAAGTATCTTTCTAATTGGTGGGAATTGTCTAACACGAATATTTAAAATTATAAATAGCCAGAGGAATGTATGGTCACACAAACAGTTGTATTAGCAAAATAATCTAGAAGTTACTTAAACTCTCTGAATTTTAATTTCTTCTTTTGTACAATGCACTAATAACACTTGCTAAGACCAACAGAAAGTCATATATAGATATTTGTTGTTTTTCATATATCAGATAATATGCTCAGCACTTGGGAGACACTGGATCAATTAATGTAACCACAATCTTATCTAAATTAAGTAACAAAGTGTATGGAAACTTCTTACGAGGATATTGATTCAAATAAGTGTATGACAAAGGTCAGGTCCTATTTTATTCCATCTTATTTGGAATGTGACAGAAATTTAACATATCTGATTTATTGAAGTCCATGTCAATTGCTATACTCAAAAGACTCTAAGCTATCCCACTTACTACTAGGTGAGATTTGGAGTAGATTACTTTCTATCAAGCTCACTGGTACCCTTGTGTAGGGTTCCTGAGGAAAGAGACCATGTAACACACTTCAAAAGTATATGCCACATAGCCAAACAGAGAAGAGTTTAATATAAGAATTCTCAGTAATTTATCTTGGTAGCCCTGTAATTGTTCTGTTCAAATAAGAATGAAATATCACCACCAAAGTTTATATAACTTCTAGCTGTCTTACTTCTTTTAGATGGATACTTACAGCTCATGGTCCAATATATTGACCTGAAATATTAAATCTGTCAAAACACACTAACTTAACTCAACTGAATTGATATGCTCCATTAGTTCATGCTACCCACTATAACAGTAAACTTTATCCTTTGCCATTTTATAGTCCTGCAGACCCCTTAATCCTCCCTCACCCCATATTTTTTCTTTTTCTTTCCTTCTTTCTTTCTTTCTTTCTTTCTTTCTTCCTTTCTTTCTTTCTTTCTTTCTTTCTTTCTTTCTTTCTTTCTTTCTTTCTTTCTTTCTTTCTTTCTTTCCTTCTTTCTTTTTCTTTTTCTTTTTCTTTCTTTTTCTTTTTCTTTCTTTCTTTCTTTCTTTCTTTCTTTCTTTCTTTCTTTCTTTCTTATGAAAAATCATAGGAAAAAACCAATTTGGGGCAGTTATCTATCTCAAGTCACATCAATATCTGAAAGCAAATTTCCCTGAATTAGTAATATTTATAAGGTTTTTGTGAGACGTTTTGTCCAAAATGTGCCGATTTGCTGTGAAAGTTGCTGTTAAAATATACAGCAGGACCTGTCCATTTTAATAGCCTCAAATGCAGTAATGGAGCTATCTGTAAGCCTCACCATGGCCTATCCTATGTGCCTTAAGAAAAATAAAAGGAGTCTGAATAAATATCACTTTGTAGTAAATATAGTCCACATATATTGTGGAAAAAATGGGATTTAGTTCTAGTTTTACATATAAAACAAAGACAAGAATTTATAATCAGAGAACTAAAATAATGTGGTTAATATATAAATATTTTCAAATAATCCCAGAGTAGTCTGTAATCATAGCATAAATATTCTAAAACTTGGCTTTATTACTAGCCTTAAAAATAAGTACTAGCTACAGAAAGGAAGACCAAAAGAACATTTTGTTAAGTCCCTGACAATATCCAGTTTCTAAATGTGTCTATGTCAAGCCGCAGACTCCTTATAGCAGCATCCCTGAGCTTACAGAGCATTATAACAGTTCTCGTTAAATCAGATGTCCCCAGCTAATCAATACTGAACTTGGCCAAGATGAAATTAAATAATCTAATCCAAGTTTTCTTTGAAAGAGTAATGACTTATATACAAAGGAAAGTTGTATACCATGTTATGTATATCTTGATTTTACTAGACAATTTCACATTCATGAGAAAATTAGTAATTCTGTATTCACCTTTATGAAAATAAAGACCATAGTTTCAATTATTCTTTTGTGTCCTAACTAAATATAGAGAAAAGTCAAGGTTTAGTTTAAATATCATTGGGGAATGAGTAAATATGGTATCTTGTGCCTCCAAGGAATTATTGTAATAATACAAAAATAGGCATGAGAATAAACAAGAGATTTCATTCTTTATTTCTACACTACAGTTATTGACATGGACTCTTATGCCTATCAGCACTGATACTGAACTCTCAAGATTGTATCATTAAACATTATGATCTGTGGGTCTTATAAATGCTAGTGCTGTCAGTGAGTGGAAAAACTTTGAATTTCAACCCTATGTGTTTCTTTTATAGGTCTGTGGATATTGCCTTTGAGACCTAGTTATATTTCCCAGTATGTCAGCATTCAGTGTAAATTCACTCAGTAGTCAGCAGGTCACAATTGTTGAGAGTAGGGTTCTAAATACCCACATAGAGAAAGATGAAGCTTCCTGATCAGAGGTCCATGTAAGCAATCAGAAAGTCTTCTGGCTCCAGTTCAGGGTGATTGTATTTGACTGTCAAGAGGTGAGCTATGGAAACTTCAAGCAAACAGCAATAATACAGCAACAATACAGCTTAGAGGAGATTTTCCTTGAGTTAGGTGGAATATGACCAGACAATGTGAAAACTGAATAAATTATCTTCTAGCTTGCTATATGCCACAATAAAATAGAGCATTATTTACCAGAGTAATGTATATATACATGCAAGTGTAATGGAAAAAAGCAGTATTTCAGAACATTGATTTTTTTTTTCCTTTTTGACTAGAATAAAAGTAAAATTCTCCCTCTCATTCTCTCTCTCTCTTTCTCCATTTCTCCCCAAGTGAAATATATAATAGCTTGTTTTTTAAATATTTAATGTTACATGAAAATCATCATGCTTACTTGATAGTTTTATTTTATTGATAACCTTAAAGAAAACATTAAAATCAACAATCAATATCTTTTATCCTAATCCAAATTTTATTACATATTGACCTCCATTTGTAAACAAATATATTTTATATAAATATAATAATGGCAACTAAAAAACAAAATTCAATAGCTGCTTTATCTGCCATGCAATGTGGACACTAAGTATCTATATATCTTGAGTTCAATATATTGTTAATATAGTTGAGAAACCACAAAAGCCTGCTAATTTTTATAACTTGTACCTTAAATATTCCGTATAAAAACAAAATATATGTGTAATTTGGTTACCTTGAAAGTGTGGAAGTTTACCACTCTGAAAGGGAAGTAATTGTATTCAAAGCCCTGCCCAGTCACTTCCCAACTGAATTAAACTGGGTGAGTGAGCTAACCTAATTCTCAATTTCCTTACCTGTAAAATTAGGATAATACTATTTTTCATTTATGGTATTATTTACTTACTACATAATTAGTATTTACTTCATAGAAAATGCTAAGGAAATGTTATCTGTAGAGTACTTAAGAAGTAAATAGATTTTATATTAGCTGATGTGCTATTATAATTTCAAGTGACATTGATATTGTGTAGTATGGAAAGAGATGCTGTCTAGTTTCCTTACACTCATCTGTGATGAATGTAGCATGACTGACATTGATAAGGATTAATCTATGTAGACTCTGCTTAGTAAAATTACTTTGAATAAAGTGTTCTATTTTTAAAAGCACAATAACAAAACAAGAAAAATTGTTCAAATATTTAAATAAGTGATTTTGGAATTATTAACTTATTTTTTTTAAATAATTAAATGAGGAAGGTAAATATGTTTCTCAATTAATTTCAATTTTTCTCCCTTTCTCCCCATGGACTTCTTTCCAGTTACAATATGTCAAAGAAATATCGTCATTGATTTATCTGTTTCCTAACATAATGTGCTTGTCTTTCATGGCATCTTCTTGATTTCTCTTTAATCCCTGAATTATTTAAGCTACCAAAAATGAGTTCTTGGCATCGGCTCCCACAACACTTAAAATTTTATAAGCTTTACTTATAATTACAAAGTGTACAATTCAAATAACTATTGGAAAGTGTAATCAAAGCAAAATATCACTGAGGAGTAGCATTGATGAAATGGCAGAATAGTTTTCTACCATCTTTCCCACAAAAACACCAATTTAGACAATTATTCATAGACAACAATGCCTTTACGGAAGTCTAGGAGTACAACAGAGAAGGTCCAGTACATTGTTGGAGTGAAAAAACAAACAAACAAAAAAACAAAAAAAACAAGATCAGATGTGTGGAAGAGGCTAAGAGGAACTGTTTCACTTTACCCAGGACGCCCCTCCTCCAAGGTGGCAAGCTCAGTGCTCAAGGAGACCTTCTGGGCCTATGATTTCTTCCACAGAAGAAAGTAAAAGCCTGTGAGTGAGCCTCTGGCTTCCCCAGAACATGCTGCTAAAGAGAGCCACTTCTTTCTAGCCCCATCCAGAATACTGAGGTGTGCTGCACCACAAAGGGTCGATCAGGGAGGGGCTAGCCCAACGGCAGCCAGGGCTCTCAGAGGGCATCAGGGAGGGATGTGGATTCCACTAATCACACTTCATGGATGCCATTAAGAAGGCTCCTCATGAGTTGCTGGGTACTCATCAAGTGCAGATCTCCTCCACTGGCCCATAGGCACTTCCCAGTACCCTGCACACATCCCTTACACATGTTTTCACCCCACGGCTGGCTCCGTGTATGCTCTTAAGGGCAGCAAATGCGAGCCTTTGTAGACTCGTGAACACACAGAGAAAGCCGCCAACTCTGGAGGATTGAGGGAAAGCATGCGAACTGAGCATTCTGCCCCGTCCTAGGAAAAGAAAATGGGAGGCTGTCAGCTTGGGACCTGACTGCATGATTGAGAGAGGGAGTAGGATCCTAAGAATTACCCCCGAGAGGGAAGCGTAAAGCAGGCGTACCCATAGAAAATGTCTGAGAAAGTTTCAGGATCCCTAGCAGGGCCTACAAAAGATGTTTCTTTCCCAAACCCAGTCAGTAAAGATTAGAGTAGGTGACTGCTTTTTCAAATATGAAGACATCAATGAAGGACTTCAAGGAATATAAAAAATCAAAGAAACATTATGACATCATCAAAGGAAAACAATAATTTTCCAGTAACAGGCCCCTCAAAAATGAAGATATGCTATTTTCCTGATAAAGAATTCAAAATAGTTGTTTTAAGGAAGTTTGGTAAGCTATAAGAAAACGTAGAAAGACAATTCAATAAAATCGAACAGATGAATAGGTAAAGATGATTGATGATGATGATGATGATGATAGTGTATATATTGTATACATTTAATTGGAATATATATATGGAGAGACATTTATCTATATATTAACTTAAATTAGCAAAAACACTTATAAGTTTTATTCAGAACCAATGCTAAATGTAGATATAGGGATTGTGTTTGTAGCCTCAAATTCTATTTTTTAAATATAAAAAAATAGTATTAGTGCTCTGCTACAAACTTTTATAACGAAGAACACTGAAACATACCTTTCACAGAGGATATAAGCTTCCTTACTTCTATGAATTTTGACAAAATAGAGTTTCTTCAAAGAAATAGATGATGAATGAATGACATTATAGTTACATTCAAAGTTACAGATTTTCATATCTGTATAGGCTCTAGCAAAAAAATTAAGTGGCTGATGGTATGGGAAGATTACTCAGGATTATAGACTTTAGGGTAAAGCCAGAACTGAAAAGGTATGTCACCTCACAGGAAGTTTAGTAATCTATCTAAAATTCAATATATTTTCCTTTTTTTTCTTAACAAAGGAAAAATACATTGTCACTGTGAAAAAATACAAAAAAAAAAAAAACACACCTTTTCATGATAATTTAAGATAATCACTTGATATTCTTGATGTACACATTCTATAGCTTTATTTTTTCTCTCCTTTATTTCCTACCTTCCTTCAAAATGGTGACACTTATTTCTATTTCCCTCACTGAACTTTCCAGTTTACCCATCTATCTACCTATCTATCTATCTATCTATCTATCTATCTATCTATCTATCTAATCTATCATCTAACATCTATTATCTATCATCTATCTTCCCATGTATCATCTATCTATTATACACTGATCAATTCATCACATCTATCATCTCATCTATATATTATTTTGTATTTCATATAAAGCAAATACGATGTGTACAATGTTTTCTAAATGTGTATGTCCATATAACAATATATTGTGGGTATTTTTGTATATGAATAGGTATTCTTTAAAATGCCTTTACAATAAGTTATTTGGCCATTCTTCTATAATTGAACATTGAGCCATTTCTAAGGTTTTATTATTTGTTATAGACAATATCACAATCATATATGTAACATTTTGTACACACATTCATTTATTATTAATGCCCTAGAATAGGAATTACTATGTCAAAAGAAGTTATTTGGAACATTTTTGCTGTGTATTAATATTTCTTCTTTCAAAGGTTTACATCAAACTTACTCTTCCTCCTGAAGTGAATTAGAATAACCATTTTCCTCATACTCTTGCCTCAAACGTTATACTTTATTTTAATCTGACAGTTTTATTGGTAAAAAACTTCATTGTTTTGGTCACCAATGAAGCAGAACATATCTGTCATTTATATATATTTTTTTAAATTGCCTGTGATGACCATTGCTCACTATTTTACTGAAATGTTTGCTTTATTTTTCTTATTTAAAATTTACATTTCTTTTCAAAGTGCACACTAAACTTTATTTTAAATAAATGTTGATCTTTATATCTTATTTTTTACTATTTTGAAAGTTTTCTTTTATTAAAAAAAGTCACTATCAGTGAATATAAAAGGTATTTTATAATTTTTAAATTGTTAGGTACTTATATTTATCTTTTTAAAAGTAACTTTTGTCTCATGTTATAGAGTTTAAAAGACTTTACCTAATATATGTTTACAAAGATTTGCAAATATATTTCCTTCTGATTAATACCACTATTTATCTACTCACTAAAATAAGAAGTTAGGGGACTCAGATTTGATAAATTCCTCTTCTTTATATAATATGTCAATTTCTATTGATTTTATCTCCAAAATGTTTCCCAAATATACTCAAATCTCATATCAATTCTCATCACCTAATGTAACAGCTGTTGGTCTTTCCAGTTCCATTCTTATTTCCTAATAAATTACAATCTGAGTAATTATTTTATAAATATAAGTGGAATGAGACTATTTTGCCTAAAACCCTATAATAATTTGCCTTTTCTTAGTATTAAACCTAAAATCTCCCCATGCTTGACCAGAGCCCTATCCAAAATCTCTAATCTCATTTGATGACTAATGACAGTGACTAATTACTAACTTCCTATCACACTGGCTTTCTGTTTCTTCTCAGAAAACAGTAAGTTTTTGCCACACTGGACTTCTCTCTTTCTATTCCTTTACTTTGGTGACGTTCTTACCCTGGCTCTTCACATCAATTAGGTCACAACCTAAACTTTTCCATGAACTCAGTCTTTAACATCTGCCTGCTTTTCTCTGTTTCATAATAATCTATTTATTTCCTTCAAATTTCTGTTAATGTATTCCTTCTTTTATATGTGTATTATTTATCTCCCTCATAAGGATGTAAGTAGAATGTAAGTTTTCTGAGAGAAGTCCCAAGTACAATGTTCACTATACTACTGTGATCCTTTCACAAGGCCCGACATAAAGTAAATAAGTAAATGAACATTTTGCTTAGGGAGGAGAAAAAGGAAAAAAATGAATTAATATTTTTCAAATGAGGACTTTGAGGCTTACAGAATTTTTTCAAAATATTTTTGTTTGATGTTAAGCCATTATTTTCTCACTTACTTAGAATGTGTAATTATGGGGGGGGCAGTTTAGTGATTATTGCAAAGAAAGCAGGCATTCACTAGATTTAGAAGACAAAATTATCTAACTGAAATATCTTATAAGGGGTCTATGGGATTCTGATATAGTCAGTTAGAATCTATTCATATTTATCACCTTATAAGTCACAATAAGGTCTTTATTCTTCATATTAAGGATGATGAGAAATCCTGAAGGTCTTTTGTTGGAAAGCAATTTGATTAGATTTGCTAAAATAAATATATATCTGCACTTGTAGCAAGTTGGTCTAGATGACCTCTGAGATTTATTTGAAAACTATGTTCCATGATTCTGTGATTTAAATTCTTGAACACAACTTTCCTAATATTCAACTAGGGGAAATTAGCAACTAAGTCTTACTCATATACATCCTGATTTAATCCTATCTTTGTAAGCAAATTATGTAAGTATCCCAAAAATATTAAATTTTATTTTTATTTATAAATTAAAATTAATATTAATTTTAATATTAACATAAAACATAGCAAGGGTCTGTCAGAAAATTTCAGAGTAAAATTTTAAGCCTTAATATGTTAATCATATTTATTGCACCATCTCATAAAAAAATATACCATATATTTTTGCTCATTGTCTTGACTATGTATGCATGAATACTATCATCTACCTTCATATTAGATTTTATACAAAGAAAAACAACAAATGAAATGTATGATTAGTATATAGAACATTTATACTTGAGAAAAAGTGAACTAAATTCTTTCCTCGTCTACATCTTGGTATAGATGATTTTTTTTCCCATTAATGACATCTCAGATCAAAGAGGTCTTTTGGAACTCTAATACAAGAATAATCTTACTCCTCACATATCACCCTCTATCATATTACTCAGTTTTATTGTGTTTATGGAATTATTTTCTTTCTGAAGATGTTTATCTTCTTCCCTTGTTAGCATGTAAATGCCATGAGAATACCGACATCATTTGTTTTGTTTTCTTTTTATAATCCCAGTGCTTGAAGTAGTTCTTGGCTCACAAAAAGAAACTGTTGAACAAATGAAAAGCTGAATGAACAAACAGTTATGTTAAGTTATAGATCTTATTTCAATTTTTAGTTTTGCCTTTTACTACTTATGTTGCTTTGGTCAAATTTTTTAACCACTCTGGGCTTGGGTTCCCACTTACTTAAAAGGAAGATTCCTTTACAGTATTGTTTTACTACTAGAATGAAATAATAAGTATACTTGGCAAATTGTAACAAATAAATTAACATCTAAAAAATAACTATTGGTACATTGTTCAAGAAAAATCATTTCCCATTAAGGTTGTTTCTGAGGTAACTTGAACTCAATTAAGAAAATGATCTAACACATATAAACAAAGTGTGTAAGAAAGGTTAATTTAAATGTATTCTACCAATCGCATTTGACGGCTTCACTATGAAGCTGAACATCTCTACTGGCAAAATAAATATAATTTTAAAATATAAAGCCTAAAATTGAAATTGGCAACTGGAGACAATGAGATCATTGATATTTATCATTTTTCTGATTATTTAAAACCATTACTTTGAAGAAATTCATTTTGCCAAATATGTTAATTTAGAACCCTAAAAATTCATTCAGCAAATATGTTGCTTCCTCCAAACGTCTTCTATTGCAACTCAAGAGCTTTTTACTTAAAACTTTTTTCTTGCATATACGATCTCCTTTTATATGTGAAACCTTATGATACATATGCTAAAACTGAAGAGAATATAGATGGTAAAACCCATGCAATATAGTTTTTTATAATTATCAATCATATTTTATGCATAACAAGTTTTAAAGATATAAAAAAGGGATTTGTCTTTTATTCTCAAAAATATTTCCTAAGAATCAATTTCATAAAATAAAAGCACAAGTGTAATAATCTCAAACTAAATGCTACTTTTATATATTAAAATGCATATTATATAGTCTCAAATTCAGGTATATATGCATGAAGTAAGCACAGCCTACCTCTAGATCTACCAATAATTGTTAATTCCACCAAAAGCAATGTTATTTACTCAAATTAGTGCACTTGGGGGTTTTAATTTTTCATATTTGTGCTTAAAGCATTAGCCTATGTGGGTTTAATTGGCATAAGTCAATATTTATATCTTCATTCAGTTGAGATATCTAAGAAAAGTGTTGCCTAACAACCACAAATCAATAGCAGAGGAGCCTGTGCCAACCACTCCATGTTCTGTGGTGAGCTTGATTTTGTTTCCTCTACTATCTAGCACCAGGGGCCATGATGTAGAATAGAAAACACTCTGACTATGTAAACAGACCCATCCTGTGGTATGATCCTTCTCTTCCTAAGACAGTCCATGAATTCCTATAAACCTTTTATCTGAGCCACCTAGTGTTAATTATTTTAATATTTCACAAGTGCCTACTGTGTACAAGATGATAGATTAGGCAGTGAAGAAGATTCAAATTTGAATAAAATACTCTCCCTGAACTTAAGTTACTGATGATAAAACAAATATAACACATAGCCTTGTTAAACAAAATCTGTAAGAAATACTTTAATAGGTTACAAAAAAAATGCACTAGAAATAAGAAAAGGAAAGATCAATTCAAAAGAAAGTGAGGAATCATATACATTAAGACTATCACCTCTTCCTTTAATCCTCCCCTTCTTTTTTATATTCTTCCTTACATTACCAGTTCTACTCCTAATAGCAATAGTAATGCTGATCTTTACTTGCTTTATCTTGTCTAATCTTTATAATACTCTAGAGGTGAATAATAGTAAGGCCATTTACCAATAACTGAAATCTCACTCAACATTGTATAGTACAAATTTAAGGTCATATTGTTGGCGTTGGGGTCAGAATTCAAAGCCAGGACTGTGTGATTCTGAAGCATGATCTTTCATCCAGCTTGCTATAATGGTATCTACATATCACTTTGAAAGAAGAAAGGTAACAGTTTTGCAGTATTAAAAGAAGGGTATTTGACCCTGAGGGAACATAGGGTATTAGTAAAGACATTGAATGGTGAGATTTCATGGTGTAATTAAAGAATAGATTATTCAAATGATGCTGGAGTGTAGAGCCCCTGCGAAGAGTAGTAGAAAATGAAACTGAAAAGACAGACGTGGGACCAGGTCATAAGAGCACCTTTCTAAGGAAATAGAATTTAATTTTAAAAAATTGTGGAGTCATTATTTTTCTTCAGTATATAACATTATTTTATGCAATATAGTTAGGATACTTCAATGTATGACATTTCAGAGGCATCGAATGTCTAAGAAATCAAATAATAGGAATGGAGTAAAGGATCTATTAGAGGATCTTTAGGAAGAAAGACAGCAAGTTTATAAATCATGGCAGTAGAAAAAACATTAGATTTCTTAGGTTGAGAGTAAAGGAAACTTGGTTCAAATCCAGCATAGCCATTAACTAACTTAGAGACACTGCCCTCACCTACCACTCCACAAAGTCTCAGGGTTCTCATCTAAACAATGTGGAAATTAATAATGATTAGAGTTCCTTAGCTCTAAAATTTTATGACCCTGATCTAGTAAAAGGAAGAGATACACAAAAATAAATTTTTAAATAAAACAATTTTGATTGTAACCATGTCAGATCTTTGTTGTATATGAAATGTACTTGTCACAAGGAGCAAATGTTATTTGACAGAGGGACACAATAATATCATTAACACAGATATGAAATACGAATAAGAAATATTTCTGTGGAAATAACAAGCTCAGGTTGGTGCATACTGAGTGGCAGGTTAAAGCAGACTCATTGAAAATGCCCTATGGACAGTCATACTGCAAATCAGAAACACAGGCGAATAGCCCAAATTGGAAACATAGTCTAAGGAAATATGAATAGGATGAAGAAATCAGTGGCACAAATAAATGCCTCAGAGAAAATGTGTCAGTGAAGAGGATTGTGAAAACAAGGAAACTGTAGAGAAGCTGAGAATGAGTGGTAAGTGCAATAAAAGCAGATTCAAGAGTCTGCACCTTCACAGAAATCAAGGAAAAAAAGTCATGCTAAATATAGCTTTTGTTCTATACTGTCATGTGCAGTAGAAAAATAATTTAAAATGATATCCAAAAAGTAGGTATTAGGTTTTTTAAGAAAGAGGTCATTATTGACCTTCGGTATAGTTTCACTTGGTTCATAGTGCCTAAAGACAAAAAAATAATGAGTTAAAGAGTTTTAGGAAGAAAAACCGAATACAGTGAAAGTATTTCAAGATACTTGGAGATGTTGGAAAGAAGAAATTCTGTGGCACAAAACTCTTTAATGTGTAAGTCAGATCAAATAAATACTTTTAAAATTCATGTGAGCTGCTTACATATCTTACAGTGTCTAGCAAGTTAATTTGCCTGTATTGAGTATCCAAAAATATATGTTAAACTGAACATATGAATCACATTTAATTGGGCAAAAATGTGAAAAGAAAATATTATTTTTAAGAATATTGAAAAGACAAAAGAAGTCAAGAATAATTAATGGAGAAAGCCAAGAGGAGGGAAAAAGAAGAGGGTATCATAAATAAAATTAGACAAATAAATTGAGTTATAACTCTAAAAAAGGAGGAAGGAGGAAAAATAAAACAGGTAAATATGCTAATTTAAGTTATGCAAGGATTGGGTGGGTGTAGGTGTAAGGTGAGGTCAAAGAATGTCTTCTTGAATGGTCTTTTTGAAACGTATATTTTTTGATGAAATTGCATTCTGAGCATGAGAATGTTGAGTGGCCCAGACATAAAGGTTTAGAAGTTCCTGAGAAAGGTTGGGCATTTACACACATGAAAAGCTGTCGTTTGGATACCATGAAATTCTAATGCAATCCACAAGGAGGAGCCTTTATGTATCTGAGCCCTTTTCAGTTAGGCTTGTAAAACCTAAGAAAAGGAGACCACAAAAGGGATAGCATGTGGTAGACATGAGATCAATTTTTGATTTTTCTCCTCTTGCTTCTCCAAGTACAATGTGCATTCAAAGCATAGGGTATTAAGGTATCACAGATAAATGTTGTAGTTGAACCATCCAGGAACCTTGGAGGCCAGATTGCTGGAAGAGTCATCTATGAAATAGTGAAGTTGCCCAGAATGGAGACCAAGATGGGGTTTCTGACTTTATCACAAGTGGATTTCTTATTTAACTTATAGGTAACTTGAACTTTAAGCATTGAGAACCATTAAAGGATGATGCTATAAAGAGTGGCTAGTGCCTACAAAGAAATGGGATGCTATAGTAGAGGTAAGGGAGGGTAGGGTCTCCAGGATGTTCTAAGGGATTGAGGTCTACAGGTCTTTTCAATGGTTGGGGGATAACATTTATCCCTTGGCAGTACATCCTGGGATTTGTGAAAAGATCCCAGTGTACAATGGGAGGGCATTCCTTTAAGAACAAACATTATAATATCTAAGTTTGATACGAACTGCAGAGCTACATGACTTCCAAGATTATGTGTGTTTAGAACCTGAATCTTTTCATAATGATTAGGAGGAAGTGAAACTTAGAGGTCCTGCCTCAATTTTCAGGGACCATCTAAGCAGATACCATGACATCCACTTTCCCCCACCTGGGGGAAAAAAAAAATCAAACTCATTACTTTGCAGTCATAATTTGTACTGAAAATTGTCTAAAGAGTGTATTCTTCATGTCTCTGCCTTGGAGGTTACATATAAGTTAAAGTTGGATATATTATAATACATGGTAATATCACTGAGAAACACAAAGTGATTTAAATTTATTAGCTTATTAATCCTTGAAAGACTACTCTAAGATATAGAGGGAATAGATATTATTATTTTACCCCAGGGCAAAATGAGGCACTGAGTAGATAGCTAACTATCTAAAGCCAATTTAAAAAAAAAAAAAAGGCTTAAGGCTATAAATTGTAGATGGTTTTATATTGTACCTGACAGAACTCAAGAAAAAAAAAAGAATCAAAAGAGACAGATTCATGTTTTTCAGGCATGCCCCAGGAATGGAGTATTCTCTTTTTATGTTAATCCACTCTGTTTGAACTAAAAGCTGACAGTGCGCAGACAACAAAGGGACTGCTAGGTCTGCTGTCCAAAAATACTCACTACAATTTGTCAGTCTTCACATTAAACATGGCTTTTTACACACCGCTGGCCTCTAAACATAAAAGATCCTGTTGGTTTCCCTAATTAAATACAGTGAGATCAAAGGTTCCCCGATGTCTATCTGACTGTCTGACTGTATTGCCATAACTGAAAGCAAATGAGAAGTGTAGGGGAAATGTGTCAGAAGTTCCAGAGATTTAGCTCTCTTTTTGGTGGCTTTACCTTTTTTAAAATAAATAAATATATAAAGCCAGGGCAGCCTATGAAGGTTGTGCATATTTCCTTTGTTTGTATTTTCTCTTAATCGGATAATTGTTTTGACATCAGAGTCAGAGGAGACTGAAGTGCAGAATACAGAGATGCCAGACTTCTCATTTTTGTAGAAAAGATGGCATTGCACTATGGTCCAAAAATAATATGACGAATATTTTTCTAAGTAGAAAAAGACACTAGAACAATGCATTTTTTCTAAGTAAATAACATTTTATAGAGGAAGATGCTTTAATAAAATATGGCTGCCCTTGGGTGACTAAACTCCTGCTTTAGACTCATGAATCCATCTACAGATTATTCACAATGGAAGTATTGTTTACAGGAAATTCCATCCTCAAAAGGATGATCTAATCCTGATTCCTTTGGGCTGAGTCAATATTGATTATTCTCATTTGAGAACAATAAGTAATAGATTTGGAAAGGGTCCTCTCTTTGAGGAGCATTATTTGTTCGCTGAATAAGAACCTGAAAACAAAATTGTTCAAGCTTCAAGGAAGATATACCAGGACTACACTCATTACCTCCATTTTTCTCCAAACAAACGTATTTAATTACTCCAAGATTTATAAAGAGAAAAGTATTTTTGAAATTTTAAAAATAGCTTTTATCTAATAGGTATTATATCTAATATGGTATTTTATATACATAAGATGACCCTAAACATACTTAGAAGGCTTTCATATGGTTTTTTTTTCATGTGCATATAAAATAGACTAACCAAAATTTGGAATGACAAATAATTATCAATGAAAAGTTACCAGGGAAAAAACATAAATGCCTGTATACTTTACCTAGCAACAAACATTTCTTTCTTCAATATGCTGCTTATTAAAATGTAATAAAAAATCTCTCCTGACAACCAGATGGTAGATGACATGATAAATTAAAGCCCCACATAAGTGTGAATAGAAAAAAATAACTTGCTGCTGACATAAATGACATTTACAATATCACATATGTTTTTTCTAATGAATATGAGATGATCTTGATATTGCAAAAGACCTTTATTCCAGAAATAAAACAGCTAGAAGAGAAAAAAATGAAGCAGCAACTTGCATTTCTATAGAAATAGAATATAATTTGAAAAAGAATATTTGAATAGTAATGAAAAATTGACAAAAATAGAAAGAATACTAATTATTTTTTAATTAGAACCTCCTCATTTTTCTTTTACTCCAATTTGTCAGATATGAAACAAAAGAGAAATTTTATACCTAATATATTTAATACCTGTCTAAGTACCTTGACTCTGGTCAAATATGCTCCAAATTATTGCATTAATACATATGTGATCATGCTATAATTTTACTTGCTAGCATTATGGAAAGTTCTCAGTAAGTGCTTATGAAAGCCTATGAGGGTCTAGTTTAAACAGACTTAATTTGAGGTATTTCTCCACAGCATACTGGCTCTGTGACTATTGTCATGTTACTGAACTACTCTAACTTTTTATTTCTTTTTCTATAATTGGGGATTTTATTATTATATAGCATAAAATAATCAGGAGGTTTAAACAGCACCTAACACAGTACCTGACACATACTAAGCCACCAATAAAGCATCAATCATTATTATAGTTCACAGGTTATAATGCCTGCAGATAAAAATATAAATTAAATACCTTAATATTAAATAAAGGCAATTTGCTATCTCAATTTTAAGTCTCATTTCTTAAACTCTAAGATAACCTGTTTTGGCAGACACTCTTCAACAGTTGCTATCCGTGCCTGGCTGTGAAAATGTTAATGGCTCTGCATGTTGAAAGGATCTCCACTAACTCTGTAAACAAAATGTATAAAAATTTCAGGAATTGTTTCTTGTTAGAAATGGCCAATAAACTGTTTATTGCTTTGCAAATACTGAACCTGGAAAAGTAATGCTACATCTGCTAAAAACCTATGGGAAGTAGCTGAATGGCCCACTGAATATATAAATATGGAGGGAACAAACAAGAATAATTGTGAGACTTTGTGAAATCTGGTCTTTGAGTATATTCATGACAGCTGAAAAGTTGTGGTGAGATTCAAAAAGGAAAAAAAAGAAACAAGAAATAAATTATATTTTTAGATAAGTTTTAGGTATATTTGAGCAATACTCAGTAGAGAGCCATGGGAATGAAAATATTTAAACTGAAAATCTTCATATGTCAAAAGATTTTATGGTTGTCTAGATCAAATTTAGATTCAATTAGCCATAGCTCAGTGGTAGCACCTTTTCCTATCTAGGCATATGTGCAAAATCTAACTTTGTCTGTAGTCTGTTTTAGTGTAAAAACAGACTTTGTATGCCAGCCTAATTCAATCAGTAAACACTGACATAAATTAATAATAAAAGAGCCCTTAATTCAGACTAAGCAATAATGAGAATTTGAACCCAACACTTGCAAACTAATGTACAGTTACATTTTAATTGGTGCTTAGTGAATAAGTATGTAAAAGTTTAGTCTGAAAACTAATCTCATATACTATAGTTAGTAGACAGTTAATTTTTTTCCTAGTCGAACACCATTTATGTCTCTTCTTGTATATTCAAGACACATAAAAGAAACTGATTTATAAATCTGTATGGATAACATATCGGTTAAGTTCCCAGCAGGAAACAGATGGTCTTCAAAATGTTTAAGTGAAGCAAGTTTTATAAAGGAACTGTGTACAGAGGTGAAGGTGAAGTTAAGGACACCAAGGGATAAATGCCCAAGAATTAGCAACAGCAGGAAGCCAGTACAAACCTGGGCAGAAGGGACAAAGAGAAGGTGCAGTGTCAATGAGAGCCCAGAGCTAGATCTGTGAAAAAGGCACAGCCATAAGAAGTTGTGGTCATAGAGAAAGGGAGCCAAGTCCAGAACAGTAAATATAAACACTCACACCAGCCTTTCCTCATAGCTATCATCTCTTTCAAAGGCAGAATCCCATTGGCAGAATCCAACATAAAGCCAGAGAACAAGGAAACTCGCAAAGGTTCAAACTCCCAGGGCACAGAATGAGGCAGAGAGGAGCTAAGAATGAATAAGGGGACTTGGGCTGAGTAAAAGGATAATCAGAAAATAAAAAGCAAAAATGAATAAAATGTGATTGGATTGCAAGCTTAATGTTTAAAGTGCCTAATAGTGATACTAAAAAAGAGATGATAAAACTTTTCTTTATGGTAACTGTTTAGCTATATGCATGAAATTGTTTCATCCACCACATTTCAGCTTTAAGTATTTTTAAATTCATACAAATGCATGCAATAAAATGCAATTACAGCTCAATTAAAGTTCCAGTGCAATTAAAGCACATTGAAAATAAATGATACAAAAAAATCTTTGGTGTTGTTTTTGTGTGCATTTCTGGGACTTTGGCTTTTTTAAGCACCACTCTGTTATTAGAAATATAAGGAAATATATGGATCTGCTATGTAGTTTACCCAATAAATAAATCATAATAAATCATTTATTAGAGTAGTGCATTTAGATTGTATGTAAAAATCTGAGATTTGAAATGACAAAGATAAGGTTTAAAATAAACATCTGTACATTCTAATTGAAGGATGTGTGCACTGGAGTTTCAATATTTTTTTTTTTAATGGCAAAGATTGAGGAAACTGAAAACTCAAAATGTCCAAAGATGTCTTGGACATCAACATCAGTAGGTGAATATAAAAATACTAATGCTGCATAAAACATCTGCTTTCATTTCCAACCAAAACGGTAAAAGCTACATGTTAACTTGTCCTCTAGGATACAATGGGTTAGAGTGCTATGGGAGGTTAGAACCAGAACAGGCTACTACGAAATAAACAAATTGTTCTTTGATTCCTGTTATATTAAGGAATTCAAAGCACCAGGTTAAGTGATGTTACCACACAAAGAATTCTACATTGCTTGTTCCTATTTCTAATATGCTTATATTTTAAATGAGGAGATGAGACTTCAGGACATAAACACTATAACAAACACATGCATACACATATATGATAAAAGAATTGAATGAAAAACCATAAATTAAAAGATGAATAATCAGGAAATAATTAAAAAGGAAGTAGCACTTGCACTGAAACTTGGCAGATATGTAATAATGAGCTAGGAAAAGGAGGAGGACATTCAGAGAATGGAAAATAGGGTAAAAATAAAATTAACTACACATACATATGCACATATAAATCATTTAAGAGTCACTGAATAAATATTATCTTTCTAGAATATGAGTTTAAAGGGGAAGTAATGTATTATATGTATAGATAATGTTGCAAAAACAAGATAAGTCTAATTGTGAGTAGCTTTACAATGGCAGTTATCCCAAAGGCATAATCCGGAGTTTATCCCACAGGCAATAGGGAGCCATTGAAGCTATTTCTGCAGAGTAATGGTCTGATGGAAGAGTATAAGAATAATTGGACTAGTTAGATAAAAGAAGCAAGGAATAATACATACCCAGAGGGGTATGAGAGACTAAAGTTTTAAGAATTAATGATATTGATAAATAAGGGGGAAGATATCAAAAATGTTTTAGAGAAAAAAATGGTACACTTGCTCTTTGTTTGGAATCAGACAATAGTGAAAGATGAGGAGTTAAAGATCTCAGATCATGGTGATTAGAATAATGTCATCCTTGGGGAAACCAAGACGGACAGCTGGCCATAAACAGGGAGTGCTAGTGCCCTCAGGCTAACTGCAGTTCCAGCAGGAGCTTCCTCAGAGCAGCTCTGGAGAGGAAATTTCTGTTTCTGTACTCATTCCAGAATCTTCAGACTGTATGGTGACTCCAGGGAAATTTTTAATCTTCCTGCATTAGTAGTCCCAACCTGATGCTCTAGGGCAGTTTTAGAGAAGTTTTAGCCTCAGATTAAGGAAGTATGCTTTAGAATTATGTTCAAGCTTATGCCCTGTTGTAATATTTTGAGTGTCCTAAGATTCCTGGGGTTCTGAGAGGAAGGACAGAAATCATGGTGATGGAGCTGGAGGTGATGGTGATGGTGGTAGGTAATAGAAGGTGGACATCTCACTTTTCTCAAATTAATTTACAACTAAATCTGAGTTGAAGATTCAAAGTTTCCTTTCTGTCTTACCAGAAAAATTTCCAAAGTTCTAAATTCCAGAAAGAAATATTCTGATCACATTAAACTGATTTGTAGCCAAATATTGTCTAATATAAAAACATTCAACATTGATATCAGTTATGTGAACAAAAAAAAAGATAAAATATATTAAATTTTGTTTGTTGTATGGCTTCAGAGAAGTATGTCTAAAAAATTGCAAGACAACATATAACAACACAGTGAGAAAGAGTCAGAGACATTAATCCACTAAAGAAAAACACTGCAGTGTAGTTTCAGATGCTGAATCAGGAACTTTCTTTCCTTGTAGTTATTCTTATGGTGCTAATATTTTCTGCTGTAAACTCAGGACGGGCCCTGCATATATCTGGATCCCTACCTCTCCTCACAGGCTTGTTTTAAGGACAGAATGAAAATAGGAACGTGAACTGCTTTAAAGAATGTAAAACCATATACAATCATGATCTCCTCTACAGAGAGAATGGTGATAGCTGTTCTGGTCACTGAATACCTGTAGTACTTTTGATCAGATTTGATCAGCGTTTAGTGAGAAAAAAAGAACTCGGGCTTGATAGTTCAAAAGAGGTTATTTAATATAGGAAACTAGTTGCTAAAGTCTTCAATGAGCTGAAAGGACAAAGTGGCGACTATGAGGCAAACCAGAGATTATCAGGAAGTATCTATCTGTATGTCCAACTCTATAGGAATAGAGGTGTGAAGAGAGGAGCTGGTGTTACAGAGCCTGGGACCTAGGACTATGAGGCGGTGGCTTGCCTAGAAGGAGGAAGATCTAAGAAAAAAAGGGGCTTTTGGTTGGGAGTTGGAACCCTGAGGAGATATAACCAATGCTGGGGTGCTGCCTGAAGCAGACAAGTCCTAACTTCTTTAGTTTTTCTGCCTGTGCCTCCTATTGGTGGAGACTGCATAGAAGCCTGTTGACGACGGAGCTCTAGAAAAGTAGATTGAAGGGATCAGTTCACCACAAAACTGGGCAAACACAGATGGGTGAGGAATGGATCTGAGAGCAAATGATCAACAAAGACAAAAATAAAATAAATAACTTCAATGCTAAACAGAAGTTACCATCTAGTCTAAGAAACAAAAGCCTAAAATTAATAAAATTATACTAACCGTCCTTGGATAAGCAGATTAAAGGCCTTGCCTATGACCAAAACTTGTCAATATGACTATCATATATAATTGAAACTCTTCTTCTTAGTTTAGAAAATAATTTCCTCTTATCTGGAGGTTTAGTAATCTCAAATCCCTCTAATATATCATCCATACTATTTATTGCTAGGTGAGTGATGATTCGAAATTTAAATACGATCTCGTCAAAGTTCTGAATAAAATCTTTAAATTCACTCAACATTATGTTGACTGTAGGATGAAGACAAAAGAATTTAGTGAGGCACTTCACAGTGTCCCTAATTTTACCTTGCCTACCTCTAGGATCTATGTTACACTCAAATTCAGAGTCCTAGCCACACTAAATTATTTATACTTCCAAAAATTACCATATTCTCAGCTGTGAGTCTATTCTCCCAGACCCCACTTTGGAAAATTCTGCCTCACCTTGTCCAACCTGCGTAACTAACATATATTCATATTCCAATAGTTAGTTCATGTATCGGGTTGCTCATGAAGTCTTTTCTGAGACCATCTGGTTAATTAGAATTGATCACCACTGTCTGTGCCACTACTGGTCCCTGCAAATCTGCAATACCAATTATAATTGTAGTTTGGAGATGCCTTATCAGAAGTTAAAATTGAAGTTTAAATTTTTCTCTAATTTAGGAAGACAGAAACTGAGCAATTTTTAAAGATAACCTTTTTAGGTGATTGATAAAATCATCTTTGGGTTTCTAGAGGTACTGTCCATGAGAAGAGTAATAATGTTGGGTCACAGATTCAAGGATAACCTCCCTTGGATGATAAAAGAGCAATCCAGTTTCCAAGCAATGAGGATTGCCAGGGAGATAAGGAAGACATGACTATTAGAATATACGGATGTTGGGACATCACTAAATTCCGAAACAACGTAGTTGGGGCAAGGTGACATGATACCTTTGAACGGAAATTCATACATCTGGACTGTAGTTTTGGAAGATCAACCATGGACATGGTAGAAGGTTGCAATGGGATGAACTATGTTCTCACTGAAGAACCACTATGACACTGGTTAAAATGTGAACCAGTGAGAAGTCACTGTGACACTAACCCAAGGTCTTCAGCCTCTGTGTGGTGGACTTCAACAGCTGTGGCATCAAGAATCATTGGCAGAAGTACACAATTCAGACTCCAATTGACCCTCTGCTTGGTGTAGTGGACTGACTTTCTTTTTTAGGCTCTGTAAACCAATATCGAGTGTAGTTAGAGTAAATGAAAGGGGGTTAGCAAGATATAGCACTACCTACCAATAGGACCATCATAGGCTTGGACAAATAAATAGAAAATAAAATAAATATATCCATAGTTTTTACGCTAAATTTCATGCTGCTAAAATTTATATTATTTAAATATTGCCTAATTATACTGCATAGTTTACATGTCAACTAATTCTTCTAAACCCTAATTTTTTGGAGGACAGAACATAGATTTTATTTACTTAGTGTCTCAAGAGTCCTCCCCAGTTTTTGGAATCTATTAGCATATCAGAAAGATTTTAATTAAAAAAGAAATTGTCTATAAATAAAAGAATCATTTCACTCATCTCATTTTTGTGAGATGAAAGCAAATTCAAAGAGGAAAATTATGGTAAAATTATCTTTACATATAAAGGTGAAAAAAGAAAAAAATCAAAACAAATAAAGATAATTATCTGATCAAAGCCTGTAATAGTTTGCAAGTAGGTTCAGGGACAAATTTTAAAGGTAAAGTTGAGTTGGAAAGCAGCAACCTATAGTTTTCGCCACTCTTATGCATACCAAGCTCAATAGATAATAACAGGTAATTAACTTCCCCGGGCTAAAGAGTCAAGGTACATGGCCCATTTTCTGAGTCATTCATTTTCTAATACCATTTAAAAACAACATTACTAAATTTATGTGTGGGAAATTTTATAAAATTCTTGCAATTTTTTTACAAAATTCCAACATCAACTCAGTTTTATGTGACTGAAATCAAAGACTAAATAACAGATGTCATGAAATGAACAAAGAATACTGTAAAGTTTCTTTAGAATATCTTAGAAATTTTTTTATCAATAAACAAGACTTTTCTTCAAACTTTCTAGAAAACAAATTGCTAAAACAGGGAAATGTCTACTTAAGTCTACTTAAGAACATGACTTTCTGAAGTCAGAGAACTGAACTTATTTTCAACAAAGCAAAGAGCTCATCAATGAGAAATAGTAAGAGTTCAGATATGAAAAGTAATGTAACCCAAGAGTCTTTTATGTGAAAAGCTCAGGTTCTGCTATGATAATATGTCTTTAGGTTTAAATAAAACTACAGTTTATCCCCTCTTTACCACGGTTTTGCTTTCTATGGTCAACCGCAATTTAAAAATATTAAATGGAAAATTGCAGAAATAAAAAATCATAAGTTTTAAATACTGCAGCTTTCTCAGTAGTGTGTAATAAAATCTTGTGCTGTCCCATTCTGTCTCATGAGGGACATCTGCCCAGCAACATCACAATGTATAAGCTCCTGTTCATTAGTCACTAATTAGCTGTCTCAGTCATCAGACTCAATGTGGCAGTATCATGTGCTTATATTCAGGTAACCCTTATTTTACCTATTATGTCACAGCTGCATAACTTTTAGTACAGTATATTGTTCTAATTGCTCTATTTTATTATTAGTTATTACTGTTAATCTCTTACTGTATCTAATTGATAAATTAAATTTTATCACAGGTATGTATGTATAGGAAAACCATAGCATATACAGGGTTCAGTACTATCTGTGGTTTCAGGACCCACCTGGGGGCCTTGGAGGATTAATGGACTGGTGCAAATGTAAAAGAAAAAGCATTTTTCCCTCTGCATTTCTCCAGGGATTCAAAGAGAACTTATGTTTCTCATCCTCACTTCTCACTTTAATGTTGTCCTTCTCCTTATTTCTTAATTTCTTCAAGTCTTATTCTTTTTCAATTTGTCCTTTTTTTGAAACATGTTAATCACGTATGTAAGAATGAAAATGTAGGAGGCTTTTATCGAAGTGTTAGAGTAACAGGAAGAAGAAATTGTAGAAAAGCAAAAGAAAGGCCTTAAAAATTAGATATTCGTAATCTTTGTTAGTAATAGACTAAGCTACTGAAACAAATAAACCAAGAGTTCAGTGGCTCAAGTAAAGCAGGACTTTACTCTAATGTCAGGTGTGAGTAGAGATAAGTAGAACAGGGCTGGTGTGGTAGTTCCATTATTTTCGAAGGGTAGCTTTTAGTGCCCATTATTTTTTAATCCACGGAAAGGGGGAAGGAGAAAGCCAAGGGCAAGTGGTGTCTTCTTCACACAGACAAGCCGTGAGCTGACTACTTCTGGTCAAACCCTCCCCGCCCCCCAATTCTCCATTAGTCTCCTGGCAATATCTAGCTGCAACAAGAGCCTGAGAAATGTAGCTATTGCTATAGTATCCAGATGCCACACTAAAATTTAGGAGGTTCCATTTCTAATAGAAGGAAGCATTGTTCCCTCTTATACCATGTTATATGAAAAATAAGTAGCTTCTTTGTATTTTGCTGGGATTCTTCTACCCTTGCTACCTCCAGGATCTCAGCCTTCTTACTTGCCTGAATAAGCTAAAGTATCTTCTTACTATGTTATACAGAGCAATTCACTTCATTTTATCTCACTTCTGCCTTCTGCACATTGCCTTGAAGATTTATTATCTCATAGAAAAAAAGCCCACCTTGGTATTTTCCTTAACAAAGAGTATATGCCCAAGTGAATTATTTTGTTTCTCCCGAAGGAAGTAGAAATTCAGACGGTAAGTTCTACAGAGTCATTTCTTTTTCTCTCCTATCACAGATAAGGAAGCTAATGTGGAAGACTGAATGCAACTATAAGAAATTTGCACATGAGGCAGTAGATTAAATGGAATCCTTAAATATTTCCATCCAGGGAAAAAAAAGTTTCTGCTTTAGAAATAAAATGAAGCTGGCATTATATGCATGTTGAATTGTAAGAACGGGGGTAAAAAAAGATGGGTCAATTCAGAAATACATGCATGTTCATAATTATTTATAACATCAAAGATATCTTTACCATTGCTTTAAAAATTATCTCCTTCCAAATACCTTATTCATCAGGTTAGCTTTTGCCTGTTCTAGAAGTATTACATTTTGTGCCCCTACTGAAAGGTACCTTATAAATAGAACCCTACAAAATCATGTTATTGATGGATTGAAAACAAGGCATTTACTTAATAAATATTGTGCCAGGAACTTTACAAATTGCCAGAAATAGACAGATACAGTCTTTAATCCCACAGAGGTTACAACCTAGTGGGAAGAAAGACAGAGAAAGATACAACCATGAAGCAATCCAGCAACTCCCTTAGTAAAGGTCAGCAGCGGGTGCCACAGGCTCCCCACAAAGGCCACCCATGCAAGAACCAGAAGGTCTTCTCAAAGGAGCTGGCACCTGTGCTTTGTTCAGGGGTACAGGAAGGAAATTCCTCAAAAAGGATGAGTGCCTAGGCTAGAAGCAGCTTAGGTATTAGTGACGGGAAGGAGATTGTGCTAATTTGAATATTATATCAAGAAGACAATAATGGAGACATGAGGCTGATGGCTTTTAGGTCTTCCTAAAATTTCTGAGTTTTCACATGACAGCAACAGAGAGTTACTGATGGATTTTAAACAATGAGTAACCTCAACAAAGTTTTATTTTAGAAAGATCATCTTGAAGAATATAGAATGAAGACAACCTGAAGGCATTAGTCATGAATTAAGACACTGCTGTGTAGTAGGCTTGTGCTGCCTCTGCAACATCTGTGTAAAATAGCCAGGGAGATTAGCTAAAAACTCTCAATTCCATCCTTAGATACAACCACTGTTAAAATTCTGATATACAAATATGTATGTGGGTATAATTTTAAATAACTACGTATAACTAACATACATACATTTTGAAATTAATAATTTGCATATATTTATTTACATAAAACTTTTTAAAATTCCTTAATAGAATTCAACCCTGAGAATCATACAAGTTGCCAAGGTAAAATTTTTCTGACCTATATAAGGTCATTTAAAATCTCTAAACAAAATCTCCCCTCAGCTCTTCATCACACACAGAATAGAAGCCTATTTGCCATTCTGATAAAAGCCTCATGATTTGACCACAAGAGATTTTCTGATCTCATTTCTTGCCACACTCACTCCTTCGGTCAAGCCATTCTGGTGGCCATGACAGTGCAGATTTTGTCTGTTTCACTCATAGTTAAATCTTCACTACCTAAAATAGCATCTAGCATCTAATGACCACTCAGCACATTTGTTGAATAAACTTCAAAAGCATATGTGCAGTGCAAAGCAGCTATTCAATTACAAACAGTATTTTTATTAGGTTATGTTCACTGGAGGAAGTTATCCAGAGACGATCTCCCCTAAGAATCTATGGTAGCATGTAACTATTACATAAAAATCATAATTATGGTAGATTGAGAAGATTTGTATACAATACGAAAGAAAAAGAAAAAACAAAGGGCACTTATTATAAAGTACATTTTTAATACAAGAAATTCTACATAAAATTTATAGTATATAAGTGAAATTTCCCTTCTATGAAAATACAGTATTTCAGAAAGTATACTACCTTGGTTATATGTAAAGAAATGTATTCATTGTTTATTAACTAGAAGAATTAGAAGTTCATGGTCAGAGTGAAGTCTTAAAACTGATTTCTAAATTCTGGTAATGGTTTTATATCTTAATCTTACTTAACTTATAGATAAGACTCTATAATATTAAAAATTAATGAATCTGTTTTCATTTCCCTCTCT
>NW_006432227.1:2363274-2373494 GCF_000325575.1 Pteropus alecto | reverse complement strand
TCCCTCTCCCTCTTTCTCTCTTGCTGTCTTCCTATCTTTTTTTTTCCTTAGGATAGAATAGGAGAAGCATAACTTCCCAACCAATGTGTCATGGTGTTTCATAGTGCGTTACAAATCAGTAGGAAGATTTAGACTATTTTTTATATTCATTCAAGACTTTACATGTATAATTATAGTTGAACACCGTATGTATAGCTTAATTCCTGAAAACTCCTGTGTTTAAAATTATTATTTTGGCCTTTAAATTGCATTTTTAGCATCTACCACCGAAGAAATCTCTATCACATTACAACAGTGAACAGCTCCTCTAAGTAAAACGTTTAATCATCCCAGGTAGTCCTATTACTTCACTAGATTTTCTTTGGTAATCATCAGTAAAGTCCTTTTCTATGTGAATACTTAAAATAATAAGATTAGTTAAAATCCTTGGGGAAAATGGTAAGAAAAAGATTATTTTTCCATAAAGATATAGCAAGAAAAACCAATTTAAAATAAAGTTCTAAAATATTCAGCATGGTAAGTGAATATGTTAAAGCATATAAGATATCATAGAGACACAAGACCATTTCAGCAACAGGAATCTGAGGTTCAAGTAATATGTCATTTTCTTCACTGAGAAGCTATCTATCTATGTGTAAAATTGAACCACAAACTTAATTCTATTAAGTGGTATAAAGATAACACGATGCACATAGTGCAGTGGTTAAATTTTGAAAATACCAAATGTCAGCAAAGATGTAGAGCACCAGGATTTCACAAACAGTGCTGGTAGAAGTGAAAATTTGTATAACCACTTTGGAAAATGGGCCTTATCTTCTAATGCCAAACAAATATACTCGGAAACCAAAAATTTCACAGAGGTATGCAGAATTCATACCTATGTGAAACAAAAGACATGTATCACAAAGTTTATAGAAAGATATCCATAAGAGACAAAAACTAAAAACACCCTACTTATATGTAAACGGAAAAATGAATAAATTATAGTATATTTATACAGTAGAATACTTTGTAAAAAAAAAAAGATGATCAAAGTATGACCACATAAAACAACATGGATAAATCTCCCAAATGTCTTGTTGAGTGAAAGAAAAAAGGAAAAAATATGTGTATACACACACACACACACACACACACACACACATAAAAACACACAATAGAATATGCACTATATTATTCCATTAATTTAAAATTCCAAAAGAGCTAACATAAAATATGATGTTAAAGGCCAGGGTTGTTTATACTTTGGATTGGAGATTGGAGGTAGTGATTAAAAAGAGCATGAAGGAAAAAAAGAGCATGAGGAGGACACTTAGGTTGCTGGAAATATTATCTTCCTTTTGCTAGATGGTGATTTTCAGGTAGATGTAGTTTGTGATAATTCATCAAACTATACATTTTTGATTTGTTTATGAGATTATTTTTAATATGTACCTTATACTTTGATTAAAAAAACGTATTAAAACACTCATTAATGAATAATATCTAAATAATATTGTGATCTGTATGCTAGTGAAGAATTGTTATGACCAGTAGAGTAACATTCGTGTACACTCTAAGAAAACTTGATCATCATTTAAAAATATTTGGCATGCAAAATTCAAATGGCTTCAACATTCACATAATCAGGAAATTTCAGCTAAGAAAGTTTAATAATACATTTACATGATCAGGAAAGTTCAACTAAGAAAGCTGAATAATACATTTATTAAATAAAAATAGAAGGTGGTAAATTTAAATAATAGTTACAGTCTTAAAATACAATATAAAAGATAATTTTATCTAAATTTTTGTTAATGCTTAGAAACAAATTTCTGTCAGAGAGTTTTGCTACTGCCGACTTATGTAAAAACTTCTTGTCATTCATGGAGACTACATGAAAAGATAATCATTAAAAAGTGTTGATCAATAACAGTATTTTTTATCACTCTAAAAAGCACGTTTACTTTTTTAACACAAAAGCACTGAAAAGTATGCTAAAATTAATTGTTTTATAGAATTGCAAGCCAAAATGCTGCTTTAGATTTTGGCTATAAACCTGGCTTAGAAGCTGTTTGGAAGAACCAGCACAAAATGTTTCTCCTAGAAAAAGATGGAGGTTGTATCGCTCAACAGGATTTGCCAAAGGATTGTTTCATTATTAAGCAAGGTAAGTAACAAGTTTACCTGTTTATTAAAAGAATAAAACTCAGGAACACCCAACGGAAGAGATACATGGAGCAAGGTATGGGGAGAGGGCATGAAACTCCCACTCCCTTTCTGAAAATCCCCTCCTTGAAGCACCAAGCCCCTACATCTCAAAAAAAAAAGAGTCTAGTATAACAAAAGTAATGTTCACAGATGGAAGTTCAACTTTTCTTATTGAAAAAAATCTGGAATTTTTTGCAAATGCAATATTTTCATATTTAATATTTCATAAAATTTGATAATTTATCTTATAATTATGTAACATAAGGAAAGTATATATGTATGTATTTTTTTACCAGGCCCGATATAGAATTTTTCAGATTTCTTCCAGTTCACCATATGAGTATTATCATTTTTTAAGCATGCCAGAATGTGAAAGTTTTGCAAAGCATTGATATAAAGAGTTTAGGTATAATTTCTTTCACATAGTTGCAAACGAGTCCAAGCCACAATAGATTTCAAATGTTTCTTCTTGCTGGATCATTTTGCTTTTGTTGTCTTCATCATTTCCCCAAATTCTCCATCTCAAAATGATCTTGATTGTAAATTCTAGGAAAGTAGGATTTTTGTTTTGTTCACTGCTTTACCTCATTTCCTATAACACAGCTAGTCATTCATAAATGAATTTGGGTTAAATACATTGTTTAATGGATGTAAAAATGATTTGCCTGATTTGATCATGATTTTCTCAAGTTATTTATTTTAGGAACATTTTAAAGAATAAATGAGAATTAAACATTCCCTACATGTCAATTATGGTTGAGAGCAAAGCATACTTCTTCAGAATTCCTATTAGTTAAATGAAGACATTTCTTTATTCCTAAGTAAATCTAAGTGAGTCTTAACAGAGTTCTATGAACCTTACTAGTAGTGTTCTCTTTCCTTGTTTTTTTTCTCTTATGCTTTCAACACTGACATCATTCTACACTTGCTTCCTGTTATAGAATTTTTGAAAAAGATTTTTTTCGTATGTCCTTTCAAATCCAAATGTTATTTGGACTCTGAAGACTATAACATTGTTGTAACAGTACAAAATTAAATGAATTTTGTCCCTTATGCTTATTTTGACAGATACAAACTAGAGAGAATGCATGAGTGCAACTAAGTAATCTAAGACAAAAAGTAGATTCGTTGCTTATCTTTGCCTAGTTGTTTCAGCACACAAAATATCTGATAGCATCAAGATTTACACTCTTTTCGGAAAGCTGATAGAATAAGTCATTGCTTTTCAGAAGTGATTATCAAAGACTTCTAAAATCCAGTCTCTTGCATCTTCGATCATGCCCAAAACCTAAATCTCATGAAAGCTTTTTCAGTCAGAATGGGAGGCTTATGAGAATTTTCCCAACCAAAGGAAAAAAAAAAAGTCTTAGCCTGGGGATGATAAACAAAATGATTTTTTTTACAAGCAGTCTGAAAAATATGCTTCATGCAATTATGATATGTAAAAATATTTCAAAGATTCAATTTACAGGCTTCTAACTTAACTTTAGAAAGTTCTTATAATTCATTATCAGTTTAAACTAAATTAAACTACCAGCCTTAAAAAGAAATATTTTCTTGTCTTTTATACACATTCAGCCTATTCTGCCCTCAATGACCTCAGACTGAAAGACATATTTTATTAAATGAAGATTTGTTAAAAAAAAGAAAAAGCCATTTTAAAATCTAGATGAGTAACAGTAAACTTTATTCTGTCATTTTTCCTATTGAAACTCACAAATACAGGGATAACCTGATTTTAGAAAGTTTAATCAAGGTTGGCAGGTGTGGGAAAAGACATCATAGAATGGAGTGAAGAATCTCTTTCATGATGGGTGTTTGCACACGAAAGATATTTGGAAAAGTAAGTTCTGTTTTCTTCCTAAGAGAGAATAGCTCATGAGATTGTCTCTGACTTAGAAGAAACCATGAATCTTAAATAAAATTGAAAAAGATACAGATTGTTATTTTATGTCACAATCGCTTTACCATTTGTAATCTATATATAAGTAAATTTTTTTTAATTGGCATTCACCTTTAAAAAGGTTGACTTTAAAAACATTCAGTAACTTTTCCAAAACATGAAAGAATGTTTTTGGTTTTTTTTAATTTTCATGTTTGATTTTAGTCTCTTCCTAGCTCTGTTAGGTCCAAATTTTAAAAAATGACATACTTAGGATTGGTTCATACCAAATAGAATTATATCATTCCAAGTCATTTTAATGACAACTTTCTCCTATAAAAAGAATACTTTAAAATTTGTGGAGGGGTGTTAGTGAGGATGTTTCATACACATTCTATAATTTATATAATGAGATCATAAAAATGAATTATCAATTTTTCAATCATCCGTCAGGCAATGCTTATAGAAAAAGAGAAAAGAATCCATTTCTTGTTTGAAGGACCTTGGAAAGAGATTCACTGCAACTTTCTCACTGTCAGAAAATATTTTACTACTTGCTAACTCAAATCTGTCACGCTTAATAATAAGCCTCGTTTCCCCTGTTCTGTCTTCAATATAAGAGAAATATTGATTACCATACTTTCACAAAGCCCTTCATATATTTGAAGATTTATTAAATAATTCCTCTTAGTAGTTAAATTCCTAGTTTTTTATTGTTCTATACTTTATTCAACTTATCTCTTTCCTTGGAATACTTTCCTTATTTACTTTCCTAACTTGGAATTTTCCTTTTATCTGACAAAAATTTGCAGTACTCTGAGAATACTTTTGGTTTACGACTGATATTAACTATTCTAAAAATTGACAAATGGCACATAATATTTTATTACATGTTTTAATTAAAAAGAAGACTGCCAGTGCCTTTTTCCTTTTGGCAGGTGTTTCCTTTTCCTCCTTGCCCTATTTTCTAAGTACAGTTGAACTTTTCAACTTTTCTTATAGTACATTCCTACTTAAATGAGGGGTAACCTTATGCTTACTGAACAGCAATGAAGTTTTGTTAAGTAAAGAAATATACATTGTCAAAACTATTTTTGATAACTTTTCCTTTTTTTGATAACATCTTTTTGTATTTTTCGTATTACATATTTTATAATCTATTATCATCAAGTACTTTTTAGACAAGGATGCTTTGGCTATTTCCTCTCTAGTTCACCAAGTTATAGTCAGTCTTAGTATTTTAATAGTTTCAAATATTACATATTTGAAAACTTAATACATATTAAGAGCATTGTTTGTCTGTTTTGATCATTCTTCCACAAATTGAGTTATCTGGATGGCAGAGCTTTAAAATCTTTTTTCTTCCTAAATGTACAAGTTTCAAATATTTCTATTTAAATAAAGTAAATAGAACACAATACTTTAAAAGTATTTTCATCAGTGTTATAAAAATGTATTGAATATAACTTTTAAAAGTTATTCAATTATCAAATAATTAAGAGCAATATTTAAAATCAATTAGAATGAATAATTAATTATTGTTTACCAGAGCTAAAGAACATTACATATACACATAAAAGCATATATATGAGAGAGAGCGCGCACATGCACGCGCGCGCGCGCGCGCGCGCGTGTGTGTGTGTGTGTGTGTGTGTATTCAGAAACCAGTGTGTGTGTGTGTGTGTGTGTGTGTGTATTCAGAGACCGCTGGTTTCTCATATTCAATGTCCCCTTCTTGTGCAGTAACAGACTCAAAATTATTTTTGTATTGCAATATACTCAGCTTAAACTTAATATTCCCTGCTCTTCCTGGATGCTAAATGACTGCCACTTCCCAAAAGTATTTAGAAGAGTTTGTAGGTAAATCCAAGTTTAATATATAGGTAATAGTCAATTAGGACATACTTTTTGACCCTTTATTTCTGCTGCCTGGAATGGAATGGAATGGAGTGGAGTGGAGTGGAATGGAATGGGGCTATAGCATCTACCTCGGAAATGGAATAAGATGGAACATGGAAACCAGAGATATGGAAGAAAGAGAAGGATAGAAGGTGTCCATATTCCTGATTATCATAGAGTCACTAAACCATGCCAGGACTCTCTGCTTCTGTCTTTGTTTATGTGAAAGAAAATGCAATCTTTTGTTTAAGCCACTTATTAAGAATTAAGAAATGTAATCAAAAGTTCAGGAAACAAAACTGGAGGTTTTATTCCTTAGTTAAAATTATGTAGTATAGTGGACACTGGTATACTGCTCAGATTCTGCCACAGCACTGAAGAACTTATTCCCCTTACTGCTGGGATTGTATCCGGCTGGTAATCTTCAGCTGTTGCCAACTCCAAGAATTGACCTTTGCCAAAAAAGAATCACCATACCTAAGGTCACTTTCTTGGAAACAACTAACATACAGAGACTGGTTAATGCAGGGTTATAAATCCCCAGCCTCAATGCTCCAACTAGGTACAAGTCAAGGTCATTCCAACTTCAGAGCTCTTCGTGGTGCCTGCAGGGGCTTCTGTCAAGGCTTCACGGCAGCCTAACTTTCCTTTGCCCATTCTTTTTTCTTTACTTCCCCCGCAAGCTATGATTGTCAGAGCACATCCCAATACACTTCCTGCACACTCATCTCCATCTCAGAGTATGCTTTCTAGAAAACCCAATCTGCAATGATATTAATAAAAGAGTTAAAAATTAAAGTATAATTCAGAGAACTTGGTTGCAATAGTGAGGTTGCCATTAGTATTAATAGAATAAATGCCCCCAAAGCAATTTATAGATTCAGTGTAATCCCTATCAAAATACCAATGGTATTTTTCAGAGAACTAGAAGAAATAATCCTAGAATTATTATGCAACCACAAAAGATCCCAGATAGCCACAGCAATCTTGAGAAAGGGGAACAAAGTATAGTATATGATATCAGTTAGCATGATATAGGCTATACAAG
Source organism: Pteropus alecto (assembly GCF_000325575.1). Classification (NCBI taxonomy): domain Eukaryota; kingdom Metazoa; phylum Chordata; class Mammalia; order Chiroptera; family Pteropodidae; genus Pteropus; species Pteropus alecto. Next base: position 2,366,475 of record NW_006432227.1, on the reverse strand, counting down.
GCTATAGTAATCAAAACAGCATGAGACTGGCATAAAAATAGACACATAGGTCAATGGAACAGAATAGAGAGCATAGAAATAAACCCATGTCCATATGTTCATTTAATCTATGACAAAGGAGACAAGAATATACAATGGGATAAAGATAGTCTATTCTATAAATGGGAAAACTGGAGCAATATGTGCAAAAAAATGAAACGACTACCTTCTTACACCATATACGAGAATAAATTCAAAAAGACAAATGTAAGACCTGAAATCATAAACCTCCTAGAAAAAAACATAGGCAATAAACTCTCTGACATTGTTCTTAATAATATTTCTGATATACCTCCTCAGGCAAGGGAAACAAAAGAAATAATAAACATGTAGGACTACGTCAAACTAAAAAGGAAACCATCAACTAAATGAAAAAACAACCTACTGAACGAGAGAAGATGTTTGCCAATGATACACCCAATAACAGGATAATATCCAAAATTTTTAAAGAACTCATATAACTCAACACCAGAAAAAGGAACAAAAACCAAAAATCCAATTAAGAAATGGGCAGAGGATCTGAATATACATTTCTCTAAAGAGGATATACAGATGAACAATAGACATATGAAAACATGGTCAACGTCAGTAATCATCAGAGAAATGCATCACACACCTGTCAGAATGGCTATCATCAATAATTCAACAAACAAATGCTGGCAAGGATGTGGAACACTTGTGCACTGTTGGTGAGATTACAAATTAGTGAAGTCACTATGAAAAACAGTTTGGAGGTTCTTCATAAAATTAAAACTAGAACTACCTGACCCAGCAATTCCACTTCTGGATATTCATCTGAAGAAATCCAAAATACTAACTCAAAAAGATACATGCACTTCTGTATTCACTGCATTGCTATTTACAATAGCCAAGATATGGAAGCAACCTAAGTGTCCATCAACAGATGACTGGATAAAGGAGTGGTACATATATACAATGGAACACTATTTGGCCATGAAAAAGAAGGAAACCTTGTCATTTGTAACAACATGGATAGACCTAGACGATATTATGGTAAGTAAAGTAAGTCAGACAGAGAAAGACAAATACCATATGTGCTCACATATATATGGAATCTAAATAACAAAATAAATGAACAAACAAAACCAAAACAAACTCATAGATTCAGAGAAAAAGCTGATGGTTGCCCAATGGAAGGGTGGTTGAGGGGGTTGAGTGAAAAAGGTGAAGGGATTAAAAAGTACAAATTGGTAGTTACAAAATAGTCATGAGGTGTGAAGTACAGCATAGAGAATATAGTCAATAATATTGTAATAACTATGTATAGTGCCAATTGGGTACCAAACAATTTGGGGATCACTTCACAAATCATATAAATGTTAAACCCTTATGCTGTTCACCTGAAACTAATATAAAGTAATATTGAATGTCAACTGTAATTGAAAAATAAAAACAATTAAAAAATAGCTAGTACCTCATCTCTCATAAATGTACATATTATTTGTAGTTTGGTGGTAAAAAGCAAAACAAATAAAAATAGAAAGATTTAAAACTAATGTTTCACTTTCTATTTATTTATCTTAGAATTTTTTGGAGTAGTTCTCATCATGTGCATATAAAACTTTTAAAAATATTTAACAACAGAAGTCAATGAATTTTTGAGCATGTATTAAAATGAATGAACATCACAATGCACTGAGAAAAAATGATGATTAATACAAGTCTAAACCTGGAGAAGATCATGATTGGATTAGCGGAACTAATTATTATACAAATTATTATATAAATAATCTTTAAAATGGTATTCACAAACCCATTACCAATATCTCTAAAAAAATAAACAGAAAAACAAGTTATTCTAAAGAAATTCATGTTTCCTTTCTTCTTCTGAACTTATACACATGTTAGCAGAGCATTTGGGCAGCCATAATAAAGACTGTGTTTTCCAACCTTCCTTGCAGGTATATGTGTTTGTTTATGTGGCTAAGTTTTCTACAATGATATGTACACAGATAGGTAATCAGTGGATATGATGTGAAAAGTACTCATTTAGTCATACTGTTACATCAAACTGCTCAGTTTATTGACCATAAATTTAGTCTTGATATAACTAAACACTAAAGGAAGTGGAGTTACAAGGGGTATTCACACTTCTTAAGGACATAAATAGTATTTTTTCATCAAAAGGAAAAGTGTTTACAACTGAAAACAGGCTTTCTAGCTATTATTAGAAAATGGTGCTTATTCATGCAGACAATTTAAATTCAAGAATTGACAGAGTTTAATGTTGTGGTCCTTGTGGTGCATTTCCACTCAAATATAAGTGCAAATGGCACTGCAATATTAAAAGGCTTGTCTTCCCTGGACGTCAATGAACATTTCTCTGGTAGGCGCTGTAGTTACGATTTGATATACATTTATGCCTGGTGCCACTTAATCAAGTAAAGTTTTCCCTTTCCATAAAAGGTTTTGTGAATTTCACAGCAAAGTCGTGATCATGTTTTTTAAAATGCAAAATGACATTTCCATCCTTCTTGATCAGGTACTGACATTTCCCCTTGAGCCTTCCTAAAGCTCATTTCCTCATAAATATCCAACTCCTTAAATGGAGTTCAAACTCATTTATTTTTTATTAAAAAACACTGCAATTAAATTAAGGTTTTTCTAACCAAGGATGAAAATTATGCTATCCAAATGTGTACCTTTCATACAAAAAAAAAAAAAGAGTTTGCAGAAAAGAAGCCTAAGGTATTATCAAATTCTTCACTTTCCTTTCACAAGTTTAATATCTACTCTGAAAAGCCTTCTGCTGTTGAAATAATAACCATTTTATCAGTTATAGTGTTTATCATATTAAAAATTAGGCAATGTTGAAATATCTTACATTGCCAAAACATATTTTCAGATCATACAGTGATATTGTAATCACTCAAAGCACAAAACAATTACATCTACATGAAACAATATTCTAAAAAGTGGCACATCCTTTTGTCAACAATTGGTTGACTAAATTAAATCAGCTTTAAATGATTTTGTTTGTGTGCATAGAGCATTTTTCAATTCATTGAAATGTGTGACAAAAATAAAAGTCCAAGTCAAATACAGAACATAACTTCCTTTTTAGAAAAAGTTTATCATACAATATAGCTTTGAAAATGTGTCCTTTCCTTTTCTTTTTTCTTCCTTTTCTTTTTCCTATAT
>NW_006432227.1:2357933-2363249 GCF_000325575.1 Pteropus alecto | reverse complement strand
ACGTGAGAGCTAGAGGGGAGCGCCATGGAGGAAAAGAGAGAGAATGAGAGAGAGAGAGAGAGAGAGAGAGAGAGAGAGAGAGAGAGAGGAGAGAGAGAGAGAGAATATGATTGATTGATTGATTGATTTTAAGAAATCAGCTCCTGGGATTGGGGAGGCCAGTAGAACCAAAGCAGGTTGAGGAATAGAGACTCACAGAAGAGTTACTATTGCAGGTTGAGTGTGAAGACATACTTTTTTCTTCCTCAGGGGACCACAATCGTTCTCTCAAGGCATTCAACTGATTGGATGAGGCCCACCCACATGGAAGTTAATCCACCTTACTCTAAGTATACTGACTTAACTGTTAACTCATCTAAAAAATACCTTCACTGATGTTCGACCACATATGTGGGTACCATGGTACAGCCAATTTGACACATAAAATTAACTTCTATTTATATAAGTATATTTGTCTCCGATTTTCATTTTCTCTGTGAAACATCCTCCTGGTCAGTATTAATTGATTTTGATACAATTTGTGGAGGCTTACTACATTTTCCCTCGTGGACTAGTTTTTCTTCTTTAATTAATAAATAAGTTGAATTTTCTTAGGTCACATATTTGTAGAAAATTTCTGTGGAAATGATAAGCTGGAGCATTACATAACCATAAGGCTTTTTCCTTCTTTGGTACTCCACAGACAGAGAGCATGTTTCCAATATGGCTCATCTGCGTGAATCCCTGTGAAGCCTGTTCTTCTGTTTCCCATAACCAGATTATATAAAAGAGTGTTTTTCCTACCATCTTGTGTCCTCCATTTTCCTCAACCTTATTAAAATTAAAGTGCAGATCTCTCACCTTGGATTTCTATTACCATCACCATCATTCTCTCAAATGTTTGTAATCTCTTCTCTTTCACTGAATAAAGCTCACATTCATGTGAGATAAATAGTAATGAGATGTAGAATAATGAGTGGTCTAATTAGATGAACTTTTTAAAAGGACAGGGGAGGGATGTGAAAATGATTGTTTAGTAAATAAATACTGAAAATTCAAAAGGAGAGACTTGGCGCATCAGTAAAAGAGATTGTACTGAGCCAGGAAGTTCAATATTTGGGAGGATAGGGTGGAGTCATTTTATTTCCTACTGATGTAGTCATAATCAGTGTAAATAACTGAGATGTTTACAGAGTTAAGTAACTTTACTTGTACCCAGAAGTCATAGCTGTAGAGTCCAGTAATAGGAGACAACAGGTATATTTTTCATAATAGTTTGAATACATTGGCTTGGGTTGTCACCACATGGAGAGCTTGAACATTTTTTGCTCTTAAGCACTGGCTAAAACCAATGTCAACAACTGTTATCTAATATCACCTTTCAAGTATATTTTCAAAGTTATAAATATATTCTTTTCTTTGAACCATACATAAGAAGAAATATGTAATGATAACCAGAAATATGTAGACAGATTCAGGTAAAATAAAATACTTTCCAAGATTTTTAAATGAATTCAGGACAAGACTTCTTTTACGTACATGTTCGCAAATAATCATATAGCTTTATTTGAAAATATTCTTCATTTTCAGATTCTTACAATTTTGCTAGCTGCATCAAAATTTAGAGGAATATGGTATTTGCAACCCTTTATTAAAATCTAATCTTGAGACATTTTTGGCCTACTTTTAAAATTAAAAGTTTTTATAGTTTAGTGAAATTCAGCTAAATTTTTAGTGATTGCTCTCTTTACGGGAACTTCTCTTATTTACTATTAAGCCATCATATCCTAGTTCATGTAGATTAAAGAATTTTAATAATACAACCATTGAATCCTGCTGCTTATATTTTAGAATATCAAAGTGAACTAGAACAGCATAGATAATATATAGGAATTCACAGATACACTAAAAAGATCTATTCTAATTAAAATATAAGCAGCATTAATAAACTTATTCCTATCTTAGAAATAAGCACCTTCTCCTTTGTTCCCCTGTGCTCCCAAGCACCACACAAAAGCATCCAATGGTTAGATTTCAGATGATGATGCTTTCAGCAATAGTTATTTGGAATTAAGAAAGATTGCAGCATAGAATTGTGAAAAGACCTATTCACTGAATTTATATAAGCCTGTCATTAACTAATTAATCCTGATACTATTTGGTTTTTAGAAGCTAGAGTTTTATAAAATCCTCAAGACCTTTATGTTTCATTTTATTTATAGTAAAATCAATTTTGGTTACATTATTAAACAACAAACCCAGTTTAACAATGTTAAAATATTAACTTGAAATAACAAATTATTTATACTCATTATAATGATATAATTAAGCATTTTAAGTCTCTTCAAAGCCAGTATCTTCATATATATGATGAGAAAGATAAAAACATTAATAAAATAGACTCACTAACATTTGCACTTCTAACTATTCATAAAGAGTAAACTCTAAAATATCTAAGATTCAGTGGGGGTATAGAGTATGGGTGCAGAGGGAACTGGATAGTTAAGATTAGTATAGCAGAAGCTATTGGTGTTCAGCTCAGGACCCTCAGATCCCTTGTATCTTTTCTAAGTGATACTTGCTCTACTTTATAGTGTGTATCAGTTTATAAGCAAGCCCTCAGCTGCAACTGTTTTTGAGAAACTGCTCAGTGGATACCAGAGGAGACTCTTTTATAAGCACAGAGAGCAGAGGCAACTCACAGCCATCTTTTACTCAATCAATGACGAATGCCAGTACAAGCTCAGCTCTTGTTTCCAGAGCCAGAAAGAAAAAGTGTCTGGTGTAATTTATCTCTGAGGCTAGGACGTTGCCTAAAACTGCGCTTTTGTTTGGCTTGTTCCCCTTCTCTTACCTTAATTTATTACATACGAATGAATTCTAACCTAAGGATCTGCTTCTGAGGAACACAATTTTAGAGAGAGAACTTCTAAAAACAGAGAAAATAGGACATGGAGAAGTTTGAAGGAAAAGACCAAGTGTTATCTACAATTTTTTTTTCTAGAAAACCACCTAGATTTTTCAGTTTTATCTTTATTAAAACCACCAAAGATCTTAAAATACGTTATTTAATCGTAAAATACACAACACAATGCCTTTTATAATATGGTCTTAAACCATTTTTCTATTTGTATCTATTGCAATTATTCTAAGTACAACTTATGTTCAAGCAATTGTAAGCTTTTTTTCTCCCATGCACTAAATTAAGACACTTCTGCATTAATTCACTTTTCACTATTTTTGCCCATCCTATATTTTGAACTTCAAACAAAGGTGGTATATAATTGCTAACTGCATATAGAATTTGAGAGTAAATGATAATATTTCAAATTAAATTATGGAGGAAATGAACTATTTGGTAAAGAAAAGATTACTAGATAATTTCAACCTTAATAATAGTGAAGAGTAATAACAACAACAAAAGATAAGGCTAAGGGTATTTTATGAAGTTATCAGTTTCACTGTTAGCTGAAAATTAGCAAACCAGTAGAAAAAAACACAACCTTACAGAAAATAATGAAATGATGTATTTAAAATTATAAATTAAAAACTTACATATAAAGTCAGGCAAGTGTAAAGGTATAAAGAAGAAACTATAGACTAGAAATATCAGTATTGAGAAGATATCGCCACAAATTTTTTTGGACATTAAAAAGATAATAAGGATTTCCTTTTCTGGGAATGGCGGACTAAGTCTATTGGATAACTCCCCTGCAGAAGATGACTATCATACATGGACAGAATACAAAAGCAACTACTTGAAAAGTACTGAAGAGTGGAGAGAAACAGACAGATGCTAGTAAAGAGTACATTCTTTGAAGATGGAGGTGGCTGATTAAATAAGATTCGTCATTGTGGCATTTAGCCTATGCACTCAGCGTGGTATACACAGAAGATAGTAGGGGTATAAGTGGAAAAATAATTTTCTGGTTTAGAAAACCAAAGCCTGGAAAATCATGACTACTGAAAATGATGGAGAAATTCTAAAAGGGAAAGGCCAAACAAAGAATACCTAAATTTTACAAATGAGTTGGAAAGAAACAAAACTGTTACTTTCACAGATAAAGTGACTGTGTATGAGAAAAATAAAAAAGATTCTAAAGATAATTTTTAGAAATAATACATACATTTATCAATGCTGCTAGATATAAGATCAATGTATTAAAATGGCTAATGATTTTATTTAAACCATCAGATTTATAAGAGAATTAAAACCCACCAGAGATGTAGAAAATAAATCTAATTGCTAATTTCTGCATGAAAAATACAAAATATTATAAAAAGAAAATTTGAAAAGCTTACATAAAGGGAAGAAGACAGTTCTCAGGGTTTTAAACAATTAATAATTCTACTATATCAATTCCTCTCAAACATATCCATAGACTAAATCTATTATCAATCAAAATACCATCAGTTCTTGTACCAAAGTTGAAGAATTTATTAAAATTCATATATAAATGAAAATAGACAAGAGAATCTTTTAGAAACCTGGGACACTAACACAATTAGATATTAACTTATATAAAACTACAGTATAAGGATAGAAAAACAAGTTAGTCAAACAAGTTACAGAGACATAGGCATGGTCATTTTCAAAGGTTGCACTGCAAAGCAGTGGGTAAAAATTGAAAAATGTCAATAAGAGGTGTTGGATAAAATGGATTTCTATGTGGAAATAATAGATTTTAATGACTACCTTATAGTATTTACAAAGCTAAATTATAAAATTTTTAGGAGAAAAATGAACAATATCATCATTTCCTCAGGGTGAGAAACATTTGTGAAATTAAAAACAAAAATCATTAACTTAAAGGAAAAACATAATTAGATTGAATTAAAAAAAATTCTTTTAATTAAAATCACCATTATGAGAAGTAAACCACAGGTGAGGAGAAAAAGTAAACCACAGGTGAGGAGAAAACATTTGCAATGCATATATTCAAAAAGAGACTCACATCCTGAATAATGAAGGGCTCTAAAAATCAATAAGAAAAAGACAAACAAGTCAATTAAAATTGGCAAGAAAAAAAATTTAAAAAGCTACTTCATTTTATGTATATAATATATATATCCAGTAAACGTTTGAAATTTTGCTGAATTGCATTAGTCATAATTAAACGTTAATTAAAACTAGAGCGAGATACCATTACACTAAAAAACCTAAAATATAAAAGACTAAAAATACTCAGATTTGGTGAAGACATTGAACAACTGGAATTCTCATACACCAGTGGTAAACTGGCATCAGCATTTTATAAAAATATATTTCCTAAACCTAAGCAAACAAATAATCCATTATGCAACAATTCCACACCTAGATATATATCAGAAATATAC
>NW_006432227.1:2353416-2357601 GCF_000325575.1 Pteropus alecto | reverse complement strand
GATCGCTGGAGGCCATTTGCTGATAGTGCTCCCTACAGTGGCAGCAAGTCCTCCCTAAAGGAAGATCTGAGCATCCCATCTCAACATCTCAGCAACTGATGGAATACTACATCTCCGATGATAATGAACAAATTATTGCTATATGAAATATAGACATAGCCTACAAATATCATGTTAGGTAAGAAAAAAATGTCATAATTCTACGTAATTTCCACAAAGTTCAAAAACAGAAAAAGTTAAACAATTTTCAAAGCCACCTAAGGGCAGTCATTAATGACTAGGAGGGGCCAAGAGATTTCTTGGGAAATGGTGATGGTCTATTTATTGATTGCATACTGCACCAATGTGCTCACTTTGTTAAAATAAATTCAACATTGCCCGTATGATTTGTTCACATTTCTGTATGTATATTATGTGCTAGGATAAAGCAAATAAAAAGTGATGGCTAATTATGTCCCCAGTTAAAAACATGCAGCAACAATTTTCAGAGCAGAAACAACAGGTAGTGCAATGAGAGCTAGACAGAGACCCACTGATCACAGAGATTTTACGGCACCTCTCACAATAAAATGAACAAAATATTGGTAAATGTAGATAATCTGAAAAAAAACAATCAAAAGTATGTAGTATATACATTTATATATATTTAAACTATGATGAAAATCTACTTTTTCAAATGTTTATTGAACATTCATTAAAATTTCCCATATATTAGACCACACACAAAAAAATACACCTCCATAGTTCCCAAAGAATCAAAGTAACAGAAACAGCGTTCTCTGAGCACAGTAAAACTAAATCAACATTAATAACATATCAGAAGTGAAAAGGCCCTTTTACTGGCAAATAAAAATAACCTTTTGAATCAAAGGAGAAATACAAAGCAAATTTGGAGATTTTCTTGAAAATAAAGTGACAATAAAAATTAGTATGTATGGGATACAGCTATAAAATGCAGGTAAAAAATTTCCAACTCTTTTACACATACAACAAGGCTCAGCAAATCTTGATGAATTGAGTCATTCTAATATTTTTTTCTTCCTAGAATATTCTTCCATTTTTTTTCCTTTTGGAATCCTACCCTTCCCTCAGATCCACCTGAAATTAACTCTTTCATTGATCAGCCCTCTTTGTTCTCTAAAACTAAATATAAGCTGGCCTTGTTTAATAAAGATGTAAATGAATTAATTTAAATTCTGTTTGATTTCAAAAATTTGAGTAAGGATAGGAATGTATTTGCACATCTTTATGGATACTTTTATTTTCTATTGTTACTTGTATTTTATGTCAACTTTTATTAATCCCCAATTTAATGCAGTAGCTAGACCACATTTTATACATTTTTAAATATATTAGTCACTGCTTTGATTTGTTAATAGATGGTACTTAATAATTAAAACTATATAAAAATTGCCTATAATTTACTTGTTCATTTTACTTATCCAGTCACTATTTTCTTTATCAAGTATCTTTCTTAAGTACAGTTTTAATATATATAATTATAATTATGATTGTGGCATTTGTATTTCATACAAAAGTCTATGAATTCAAATTCAGTGGCATACAACTATGCACATTCTTACTCAAGTGGAATTTTCAGTTCTGAACTTGAATTTCTTAATTAGTCATTTTGGAAAAGTTCAATATTTCGGATGAAAGCAACTGACATATCTTCCTCCTAGTGTCACTATGTGAACAACAATCATTGGTAGCAGTTAAGACTGCCTAATCTTTGATGAGCATATTTTAGCTCACTTATGAGTATCTCTATTGCTTCTTTTATCTCTTAATAATAGACTGATAATTTTTAATGTTATATCCCATTCCTTTTTATAGTAGAAGCTCAGGTCAGTTCAGGTTGAATATTCCCAAGTGCTCTGATAATTAGAATAATGTTTCTAGTGTGCACACGAAAAGTATAAGTATAAAATTTAATATGTCGGCATGCCAAAAAATAAATGGTGGCAGCATTCCAGAAAGGATTAAATTCATTGAATAGTTGTTAATAAGGTTTTTACTCAGGGGTGATCCATCTTTCTCATTTTCTTTTCCTGTGTTAGCAACTCCAAAAACAGTTCTCCCTAATGAATTATTGAATCAGCCAAGATAAAATAATATAAATGAACATACAAAAATTCCATTAAATGATACAATCCTAAAGACTTTTACAAACTCACTTATTATGTCAAATAACTTTAGATAGCCAAATAACATAGAAACAATATGGTGAATAAATGTCTCCCAGTGACACAAGAATTATAAGGATATATTAGTTAATATTAATACAGTCTTAAAGAAGGTACAGTTTAAATATCTGGTTTAGGCTGCAAATGTAGAGGAAGGCTGAAAAAAAAGTAGTCATTTCATGTCACCAAGTATAAGAAGTAATTTTTATAATGAAGAGAGCTTACTTGACTCAAATTAATCACATGATTCCCAAGTTAGACATTTATAAGGAACAAATTTATATTGAGATACTAGTTTAGATAGATGCTTCCCACAGCCAAGTCAGAAAATTATACTAATGTGCTTTCTTCTTTAAAAATCCATGCATTTCCTCTTTTTTTCCATAGCAAATGTATACTAGAGGCAAAAAACACTAAATTTTTAGGTGAGAAAAGTATCACTAAGAAAAATAAGAATGTGAAGATCAAGTTAAAGAAATAATTTTATAATTTTAGAGATTCCTTTGTCTTTTCTATTATCAATATTGATACAAATTGTCTCCATAAAATCCTGAATTTTCAAGTGTCTGCTATTAGTTTTTTATTCAGAAATGTGCTAATGTCATTTAGTAAATCTTTTTTAAACCTCAAAATGATTATTTAGGCATCACTAACTGTTAAGGATTATGGGCTTTAGAGTTAGATGCTCCTGTGTTTGACCTGCTGTTGTCTCAGAAAATTTACTTTACTGCTTTGAACTTCAGTTTTTCCATATATAAAATGGTCTAAAAACAGCTATCTTATAGTGTGAGTCTGAGAATTAAATAAGATGATAAGTAAAGTGCCTTGAAGAATATCTGGCTAAAATTACTGCACAATAAGCAGAAACAGTTATTAATAGCATAACATCATTAACACTATTGTTATTATAAAATATTGCATCTGTCACAATATCCACTTTAGACTTTTCTGAAACTGTCTTTCAAATATCCTTTGATTATTTTCTAAACTTCTATGAACCCCAGTATGCTGGGGGTTATCACCTGCAACAACACTAATCCAGAAGAGATACAGCTTCCACTCAACCCATGGAGAATAAACTTTTCTTTGCAATGGATAAGTGGTCTTTGAAGTTTATGAAATTAGTAGTTTACTTTCAAAGTTTACTTAGTAGACATAAATAAATTCTCACTGAAAAAAACTTCAAATTATAGATTAGAGTGCAGTTACATAAAGTAGCAAAGTGCAAAAGGTGTGTTTAGCAAATATTTGGTAAATGAATGAATAAATGCAGAGTGATCCGATGTATATTGCTCTAATATGCCCTCCTTCACTGGGCATTCGAACATAAGTTCCTCCACTTCCTGGTGGTGAGTTCAGGACTAATATAATTAATATACTAGTTATTCAGAGAGAGTCCTTCCCTTGGAAGTTCTAAGGGACAGGGTCTGCTTCATGCCCGTTTGGTATTTTCTGTCTTCTTTTCTCTTTCAAGAAATTCTGCACATTTGGTGACACAGTTAATGATACCATTGTAGTCTATTGTTTATTCATCAAAGCAGGTATTGCTTTTGAGTTTATCAAAAAAAATAGTACTCTTTGTCAGAAAAGTATTAAAAATACTAAATTAAGACACATGAAAACTTGTTCAATTAATATTACAGTGTTACGTAAATTGCTTAATTGCTCCTGTATAGTATATCTCATGTTTAAATTAACAAGATGCTACTGGTGACAGATAATAAAATATTCAAGTGTTAGAAACTTTAAGGAAATATCTAGATATAGTGATATAGCAAATGACAAATCAAGGGAAAAACAGTGTTTTGTGAATGTTTTGTTTTTCTCATTGGTAGCATATAAATAATTGCTCGGACTTAAGATTTCACTTATTTAGAAGCAAACCAGTTTATTGTTCTCATCTAGTTTCTTTTCCACAGTACCCAGACAAACTTTCTTAATGCCTGGTCCCTCGAAAGCAGATTTCAAGATAAGGATTCAAATGCCAGAGGTTTATTTG
>NW_006432227.1:2351366-2353379 GCF_000325575.1 Pteropus alecto | reverse complement strand
AAGAGTAGGAAGCCAACAACCACAGCGATCATCTAGAATCTAACCACATGGAGAAATTATGAAAAATGATGTAAACATATGTCTTGGGATTTTTCTATCCCTAGGGGTAAGGGGAGAGAAACTGGTGTATTTATATACCAACTCTTGTTCCTCTTAGGGTTTGTTATGCCTAAGAAGTGTAATTCCCTGGCATATCAGTGTGACCATGGAGGGAGAGAGGATTTCATATAAAACCCTCAGATGCATATCTTGGCAATTGGAAGTCCACTGGAGTAGGCTGTCATGGTAAGGGACAAATATTTTAGGCAGGGAATTTATAGCATCAGTATACCACCTTTGTAACAGGTAATAAAAAATGATATTAACTCTGTAGCTGTCACATAAGTAGCTGAGAGACAGAGAGAGAGAGAGACACAGAGAGAAAGGAGAGATAATTCAAGTAACCTTTTATCTTTCCTAAGATCAATGTCCTCTTCCCATTTTATAAAGAGAATGTAAATAATTTTTTTAAAAAATCAGTGTCTTTTCATATCCCCATATTTATTATAATTGAATATACAAGTAGATACCCACTTAAATATTGCAGATCTTAACACAACTGAAAAAAAAAAAAGAGAGGAAGGGCTGGTTGGAGAGAAAAAAAGTGGGATTTTTGTTAATTTCAATATTATTTCAATTCAGTGTTATTTTCACATTTTTATTTAACAGTAGGTAAATGAAAAAAAAATTTATACACAAGCTCTTTCACACAAGCAATTTTTACAGGACAATTTCACAGTTATAGAGAAAAGGCTGACATTCCTCTCTGAAAACATCCATTATTCATTCCAGTGGAAGATTTGCGTTTTATGTTTATACATTCAGATAATATTTAATAATAACATTATTTCCTAACAATTTTTTATCTCTCTTTTTTGTCATTTAGAAATTTTAATAAAAGTAAGTAGATTTGTGTATGACCCACAGAAGTTGAGAGCAAATACATGGACAAATGCATCTAAAGTCTCTAACAATCTCATTTAGCAGCCCAAACAATTACTTAGGTTAATGAGGTAACCAATTTCATGAATGTCTGATACGTGGCATTTGAACATTAATTTAATTCCTAGACTTATAGGCTTTTAGTGGGAGATTATATTATGGCTACAGTAGGAGTAAACACTTGTAGACTCCAAAATGTGTCACAATATTAATTAAAAATAGATATCAGATGATCAAACCCACAATTAATACTTTCACTTCACCTATTTTGATCTTAAATATTTGCAAACCTCAAAACAAACATGAATGATATATTTTAAAAATAAATGACCACATTATTTTCTGTTGTTAGTAAGTATTCCTATCTCTAGTCATTTATATTTATACACCTGTATCTACCATGAAGTGTACTGTAAGTCCACACACATTCAGATGGTGATGACGCCAAAGTATGACTAAATTTTAAACCATTTTATAAATAAACTTTTTACTTTAGAATACTTTTGGATTTATATAAAAGTTGTGAAGACATGCAAACTTTCCATTTACCCCATAACTAGCTTGCCCTACAAATAACGTATCATACTATCATGGTACATTTATCACACGTAATGAACCAACATTGATACATTCTGAATAAACACTACGCTACCCATTAATCTTTCTCTAACGTCCTTTTTCTGTCCCAGAATCCAATCCAGATTACTATATAGCATTTAGTCATCATATGTCCTTAGCCTCCTCTGGACTGAGAAAGTTTCTCAGATTTTCCTTGTTTTCAATTACTAAGAGTTTTGAGGAGTACTACTCAGGAAAACTGTTCCTCAGTTCAGATTTGTTTGATGTTCGTCTCATGGTTAGAAAAAAATAAATGTATAGGATTGGAGGACTAAGACTGCAGAGGGGAAGTGTCATTTTTATCTTACCAGATTAAGTGTGAATACTTCAACATGATTTAACACTGATGATGATAACCCGATCACCTGGCTGAGATAGGGTTTGCCAGGTTTCTCCACTCTAAAGTTTTTTGGT
>NW_006432227.1:2348440-2351349 GCF_000325575.1 Pteropus alecto | reverse complement strand
CTCACTAAGCTCCACCCACACTTAAAGGATGGAGAATGAAGTTCCACTTCCTTGAGGGATAGGTACCTATATAATTCATTTGGAATTCTTCTACTTCAGATTTTTTCTTTTCCATTTATTCAATTATTTGATTATTTCTTTATATTAAAATGAACTCATAAATATTTATTTCATACTTTGAGTTATGATCCAATAGTATGTTATGTGTTTTGTTGTGGCTTCTGCTATTGGAAGCTCTTTGACATACCTCCATCATTTTGTTTTTATGGGCACTTCCCCAATTATTTAATTAAACAAAAGCTGATATTTCCTAATCCTTACAAGTACTTAAATTTAGGCTTCATTTGTTTAAATAGAGTACATGCAAATATGGATATCTAAAAGTACTGAGACCTTTGTCCTGAGATATATTTTACTCTATCTTTTTTAACATTTACATTATTTCAAGAATAAATTAGAATTTATTTACACAGAACATGAATTTTAATTGATTTTAAAATATATAAGGTGTACATTTAAGATTATTTCCCAGATAAACAAAGAATTTTTTTAGGATACAATTTAGTAAACTACTTTTCATGGATCTACATCCCTTATATTAAATACATTTTAAAAATTATTAATCAAACAAATGATTTTGTTAAAAAAATAGTCAATCAGTATGGGTAAAGCTGATTTCCTACAAGTACTACACTCAAATCTAGCTCCGCTCTATAAAGATAATGACCATTATCAGTTTACTATTCTCTTTCTAGATTATTCAGTATAATTACATACTTTACATCAAAGAAAAAATATAATGTTGTTTCTTTTTTAGAAAATAATTTCTCTGTGACTCATTATTTCCATCTATGAAATGAGTATAATATTTTTTGCTTCATAGATTTTGAAGAGGATTGCTCCTATTAATATAATATGTTCTTAGGTCAATGTGTGGCATATAGAAGCAAATAGAACTTTTTGAAATATATTGATAATATTTTTATAAATATATGTACATATCTTCTAATTTTTTTAACCATTGTATTAGATTCCATAGAATATGTGTCTGTGTGGTTTACTCAACTAATCGCTTAACAGATAATTTCTTACATTTATCTCAATTTTAAAGTTACTTCAAATCTCTCTGTCACCATCATTCTTGTGAATATTGCTTTGAACATATATGTAAGTGCAGAGACACAAATATGTGGAATTTTAATAAGTATCGTTAAATAACCCTCCA
Organism: Pteropus alecto; assembly: GCF_000325575.1. Taxonomy (NCBI): domain Eukaryota; kingdom Metazoa; phylum Chordata; class Mammalia; order Chiroptera; family Pteropodidae; genus Pteropus; species Pteropus alecto. Next base: position 2,350,124 of record NW_006432227.1, on the reverse strand, counting down.
ACATGCCTATCAATATTTATACAACAACATTTATATCAAATTTTACCTACACTGGTTATACTCAAAGTTTCAATTTTTTGTCATGCTGATTGCCAAATAAGGGCATTTCTTATTTTAGTTGTGATTTTCTTGAGTGCCAGCAAAATTATACATGTTTTCATCTTATTATTAATACTTAAAATATCCTATTCAGTAAACTGTCACTTCTCATTCTTTACCTCATTTTTCATTCAGATGTATTGTTTTTTTCTTTTTGACCTGTTAAAATATTTGAAATATTCCTTATCAAACTCTTGGTTTTGAACTTTTAAAATGATATTTATTTGGGGCTCAGAAGTTCATAATTGATCAATGAAATTTAACTTTTGCTTTTGCTTTGCAGTTTATATTGTGTCTAAGATGATATTTGCTACTGAATGTTATAAATTTATTTTTCTACATTTTCTTCTAATAAAGTTTTTTTGTCTATTTTTCCTTAAATTCATCAGGAACTTAATTTATTTTGGTGAACGGTGTTTTACAGATTTGTATTTTTATTTTTCAAATAGCCAGTTATTTTAAAATAATTTATTGATCTGTTTATTCTCTAATATCTCAAAATGCCACTGTCACAGTTAATTATCACACTGAACTTTACCTGAGCCTACTGTTTTGTTTTATAATTTTTACAAAATTATCTTGGCAATGCCTTATTTTGTTCCTTTGTATGAGTTTTAGAATCAGTTCATCGGGTTACATGAAAACTCTGTGCCAATTCTTAATAGCATTGCACCAAATTTATATATGAATTAAGGGAGAAATGACAAATTACAACACTAATGATGTCTATACAGAAACACTATGTTTTTCTATTCAATCAGAGCTTCTATTCATTAGGACAGTTTTATATTTCTCTTTATATAAGTATTGTACATTGTGATTAGTTCTATTCTAACTTATTTTATAATTTTGCTATTCTATTTATTTATTTATTTATTTATTTATTAATTTATTTACATTACTTTTAAGTATACAGTACATTGGTTAGACATCTGTATAGTTCATAAAACAATACCCCCAATTGCTTCCTCCCATCCCTGGCCCTCTACCTAGCCATCACATTAATGCTAACTGCATTCTCTCTGCCATGTCCCCCATCCCCATGACCAACTATCAACTACTAATTTGTACTTCCTTAAACCTTCACCTCATTCTCCCAGCACCCCAACCCTCCTCCCCTCTGTCCGTCACCAAATGGTCCACTATATTTATGATTCTGCTTTTGATTAGTTTGTTCTTTTTGTTTCTTAGATTCCACATATAAGTGAAATCATATGGTATTTCTCTTTGTCTGACTTATTTCACTCAACATAATAAACTCTAAGTCCATCCATGTCATTGCAAATGGTAGGATTTAATTTTTTAAAGGCTGAGTAATATTCCATTGTACATATGAACCATAATTTCTTTATCCAATCATTTGTTGATGAGCATTTAGGTTACTTCTATATCATGGCTATTGCAAATTGTGCTGCCATGAATATTGGAGTGCATAGATCTTTACGAATTATTGTTTTGATTTTCTTTGGACAAATATCCAGAAGTGACCTTGTCTTCTTGCTTGTTACTGCCCTATCACACTTTCTTGCCTGTGGGTTTATTTTATTTTTCAATTTTCATAGCAAAGTGACCTGTGAAAAATTAC